>NC_054702.1:98936461-99009218 GCF_016097555.1 Gigantopelta aegis | reverse complement strand
CTATTTTGGGTAATTTTTTAATAACCCTAATACTCATTCAAATATCCGTAAACACAGAATTAATTGGACCATCACAATAAAGACAAAACCTACAGTTTACCTAGGTCCTCAGGATGAGGGTTAAGCTTTTTTAATTATTTGGACAGTGAGCCTACGATTACTGCGTCAGATGACGGCAGCACCGTCTAAATAATTGGTTAATACAGTATTAAAAATTTAAAGTCAATCAATACATCAAGGGGTTTATACCAAAGCAGAAAATAATTTCTAAAGTCCCTCTGAAACAATATGACGTTCAGTGGAGGACAGCGATCCCCTGGAGCCTTCCTAGTTTCTCCCGATTTCTAAAAATCCCAGTTTTATTCAAAACCTCAGAGGACAGTGAAATCGGGGGGGGGTACAAGGCGGTCCTCAGTATCAGGGATTTTCCACAGCCACATGCCGGCATATTTTTCTCTGATCGTCAGAGGCTGTGCCAAATACGGTTGAAAAAACCGCACTCGCGGAAGGTTATTACGTAACTACTAGCCACATGGCTCCGCACCTGGGCTGGGTGTGTATTAGAAGTACAGCTCGATGACCGTCGCGCAAAGGTTTCACGTAACAAGTTGCCACCTGGGCTAAGTGCATTTGGAACTGCACACGGCCTTCTAAAACAATTAATATTGCCACAGGCGAAAAGAAATTAAGAGCATGTACCGTCACACACACCCACCTCAAAAAGGATATTTCCTCTACTCTAGGAATAGGGAAATATACTACATTAAAACAAAAGGGTGCGTGTAACCGACGCATACGGGCATTTATAAACACATGTAATAATAAGGTGACTACCAGTAATCACACTGAGTCGCTGAGTCCCTGGTATACAAATATTATATATAGATATAAAAACAAAACAGAAATCAAGAATGTCAACACATTATCAATAACGTTCAACTTCGGGACAGGGCATCAGCGATTACATTGGATGTGCCCTTGATATGTTCAATGGTAATTGGGTATTCTTGCAGAAGAAGACTTCACCTCAAAACTCTCTGGTTGGGGGCTTTCATTCTGTGAATGAAAGTGAGCGGATTATGGATCAGTTAAAGACCACCACTTGATGCACTGCCGATTTCACGTAGATCTGAAAAGGCTTCAGAGATTGTACCATGGCCAAAGCTTCCTTCTCTATAGTGGAATAGTTCACCTGGTGTTTGTCAAAACTTTTTGGAGAAGAAACTTACAGGATGGTCCAGTCCATTTTCGTCTTCCTGGAACAGCACAGCTCCAGCTCCCACGTCACTGGCATCCACAGCTAGCTTGAAAGGCATTCGGTAGTCTGGCGCTGTAGCGCATCTGCTTGAGACGGTTGAATGACTTCTCGCATTCACCTGACCACTGGAACTTCGTTTCTTTCTTTTTCAGTGTCGCACGTTTTCCAGGTTTTCTCCGATAGGCAGCTGTCGAATCGGTGTAGCGTTGGGTTCCAAGCGCACATCCTGGCTTAAGGTATTCGTAACCGTTGGAAGGTCCTGACAAATGGAAACATTGTCTTGTTTCAACGTAGTCAACTTTGCTCGCTGGGGGCTCAAGTCTGCTAGAATCTGGCTGTTGGTTAATTTGATCTCTGCAGTCTTGACGTCATCACAGGAAATTGAGTGACTCTCAATTTGGACGGGTAGCACTGGAACTATCGGCAGTCTGTCAAAATAACCTTTTAGCAAATTGATGTGACAATACCTACTTTTCCTAACCCTATCAGGAGTGTTTATCACATAACCTGTCTCATTAACCCGTTTGTGCACAACATAGGGACCGAAATACCTGTTCTGTAATGAGCCCCGTTTAATGGGAAGGTACAGCAGCACCTTATCCCCTGGTTTAAATTCCCGGATCCTAGTCGTCCTATCAAACACTGATTTTATTTTGCTCTGAGCATGGCTCAGTTGCTTCCTAGCTAGTTCGGTCGCCGGCAACCTCCTATCTCTAACTCTTATTCATTAATACTCCCTCAGTTAACAATGTAGTGCGAACTGCCAACAAATTTGGATCAGCCCCCTGCTCTAGGATTAACTCTTGTCTATTACAAGGTGAGTCCCCTCTATCAAACACAACTGGTTCAATTCCCCTCTGCGGGAGATCAACAGGTTCTACCACATTTAATTCCTCAGTTGACTTGTCTACCATTTTACTGATAACCTCGTCCACTCCAATTTCATGGCTCACACACGTATCAGACAAATCACAAATATCCTCTGCGTCTTGTGTTACCTTTCTGGCCATAGCCCTAGTCTTTACACACGCAGGATATCTAATCTCATCAACCTCACTCTCTTCTATTGGTAAAGGGCTGTCTTCAATTAACAATTGGTCACATTTCGGCTGACAACACTGAGTAGTCAAATCATTACCCAACAAAACTCCTATGTTTTCAACAGGCAAGTCCTTCACAACACCCATAACGACTGGTCCCGTCACAAACTTCGAACACAAGAAAACCTTATGTAACCGGACAACCATTTTTTCTCCAGTAACCGAGGTTAAGGCCAAACTACGTCCTGTATCTGAATTCTTAATACCAGCTAAACACTCAGACGTGATCAGCGACTGACTACAACCTGTATCTCGATAGATTGATATTGCCTTAGGACTCAATTCTTGTTTCACATCACAAACCATACCAGTGGACACATACGGGTTTACTTTCTCTGCCATGGGATTAACCATTAACTCTCTCGCTAACGGAGCTGACCTCACTAAACCGACCACTTGCGCATTATCGTGTCTCCTTTTAAAACAGTCCCCGACAAGATGGTTATCCTTTTTACAGTAACTGTAATGTGGACGAAAAGTTCGTGCATTGGCTGATAATGCAGGAGTATCCTTACTTTGCCCAACAGGTGCATTCCTTGCCTGACTAGCTGACCAACTAGATGACTCTCCCCGATAGTTACTTTCCCGGGAAAAACCTGGCTGATATTTCTTCTTATCACCCTGTTGTAAAGAGCTACCCTGTACTGCCTGAGCTTTGTGTATTAACACGTAATCATCTGCCACTATGCCTGCCTCCTCTATCTTTTTGACATCATGATCCTCTAAATGAATACGTAAGCTAACTGGTAATCCATTTTTAATGTCCTGTAAGATCAACAACTCCCGTAACTCGGTATAAGACTCTACCTGATGAGACACCACCAATTTATCAAAATACTCCTACCTTCTTAGCCACAAACTCCTTAACTATAAGACTAAACCTGCGTTTTTCTCAACTCGCTATACCGTAAACGATAATCCTCAGAAGAACATATCTACCTCCTGGTCATCAAATACAGGCACTGGTCTATAAGCCTCCGACATGTTAAAACCATTTCCTGCCTCACGTCTAACTTCTTCAGTATTCAACTTTAACTCATGTTCCACTTTTAATTTTTCTAACTGGAATTCTCTATCCCTCTCTTCTCTTTCTCTCTCTCTCCCTCTCTTCTCTATCTCTCTTCTCTTTCTCTCTCTCTATCTCTATTTTCTTTATCTCTACCCCTCTCTTCTCTTTCTCTATCTTCTTTCTCTCTCTGTCTCTCTATCCCTCTCTCTATCTCTCTCTCTTCTCTCTCTCTATCTAATGCACGTCCTTCTCTTTCGTACTCAAGCTTTTTAAAAGCTAATTGTTGTTCCACACTTAACTCATTTATCTCTATCTCTGGAACAATCTCACTGTCTTCCATAACAGGACTATCACCAAAAACTTCCTGGATAATAATTGTCCTTATATCTCCTAAGATTTTAGCTGATGTTAAATCAATTTCTCGCTCACCCGCGATTTCAACTAACTCGGCCTTACGTGCTCGCTTAATCTCCACTACACTGAGCGTAGGCCTATCCAGCAAATTCTTATCCATGTTTAGATATGACGCACTTATTATCAATTAATTTTCTAGCGAACAACGTTGCTACTTCTAGTAAATTTGTAAAACTAATTTATAAAGCCCCCATTTACAAACAATACTTTTTTAAATATGCATGTCCCGTTTCAGATCCGGGAAGAGCGTCCCAATTTTCTACTCCTGTCACGGGGATTCTATAATACCCATAACTGAATGAAACACGATTATCCAAATATCTCTCCTAACTGTATATCTATTAGATCTCTCTGTATCGAGCAGTTATACCCGCTGTGGCTCGTCTAGGTATGATCAGAGATACGATCTTATATACAGTATATATTATTATAGCACGTTTAGTTCACTAGAAAACACAACAAAACACAATACACTTTGGAATCTGTACGCTGACAAATGTACTGCCGCAGTAGTTAATTAATAACAATAACAATAATAACAACCCAGAACTGATCACTTAATTACTTAATCTCTAGGTGTCTAGTTTACACAATATGCTAATCACTTCACCGTGACACAACACCCACACGTGTGATAATTGAGAAACGCTAACACACACACACACGTGCGATAATGGAGAAACGCTTCCAGGGGAACTTAATTAATAAAGGAATTACAACACTATTCCTAACTGGTTAATTTTTAATTAACCCTAACTACTCATTCAATAACCTAACAGAATTAATACTGGTACCTATCACAATAAAGACAATAAACTACAGTTTACCTAGGTCCTCTAGGATGACTGGTTAAGCTTTTTATAATTATTTAGGACAGTGAGCCTACAGATTACTGCGTCAGATGACCGGCAGCACCGTCTAAATAATATTGGTATAATACAGTATTAAAATATTTAAAGTCACATCAATCACATCAAGGTTATACACAGAGCAGAAAATATATATTTACCAAAGTCCCGTCTGAACTAATATAGATCGTTCAGTGGACGGACAGCGATCCCCTGGAGCCTTCCTATCGTTTCTCCTCGATATCTCTAAAATCCTAGCTATTTATTCAAAACTCTCAGAGAGAGCGTATATCCTGGGGGTACAAGGCGGTACCTCACGTATCATGTGGATTTTCTACAGCCACTATGCCGGCATATTTTTCTCTGATCGTCAGACTGGCTGTCGCCAAGTCGCCAAATCACGGTTGTAAAAACCGCACTCGCGGAGGTATTACGTAACTATTAGCCACATGGCTCCGCACCTGGGCTGGGTGTGTATTAGAAGTACAGCTCGATGACCGTCGCGCAAAGGTATCACGTAACAAGTTGCCCATCTGGGCTAAGTGCATTTGGAACTGCACACGGCCTTCTAAAACAATTAATATCGCCACAGGCGAAAAGAAATTAAGAGCATGTACCGTCACAAAAATTTAAAAGAAAGCACCCACTGGAAAGTGGTATTGTATTGGCTATAGGAAGGGAGTGGCAGTGAAGAAGAAAGTGAAATGTTTTTAATAAAACTAAAAACAAAATAACTTTCAAATACAAACTACTGTACACATTTACAGGTATTTAGTATCACTGGTAATGGATTTATGAACATTGAATTAATTATAAAAAGTATGTGAAATATACATGTACTTATTATAAATTATGACAAAACTCACCAAAGAACGTCACCAAATAAACACGTCTGCAGTTTTCGTATTAATACTAATTGATATGAAACCCAAGCTGCACTGATGAACCCTGGGAGGGCGAAACGTGTACACAGACAAATAATGGGGGAAAAAATTACAGGCCTCAATATTGCAAATTCAGTTATGATGATTATAATTTAACGACACTTTTTTAGTGATTAGTTATTTTGTCAGCACCTATATAGGTGTCATTACTTTGTTACATAGGGTCTGGGATGTAGTCCAGTGGTAAACTGCTTGTCTGGTGTGGGATCGATCCCTGTCTGGGCACATTGGGCTATTCTGTATTCCAGCCAGTGCACCACGGCTGGTATATCAAAGGATGTGGTATGTGCTACCCTGTCTCTGGGATGGTGCATATAAAATAGTCTTTGCCAGTGACAGAAAATAAGCACAATGTTTCACCTAGTCCACAGGACAAGTACATCTAGAAATATACTTGTCCACCAATATTGTCACCTGTCCAAATAATTGGTTTGTTTTATTCAAGTACATGGACATTGGTTTTGATTGTTCGAAATGAAGATGCATTGAACAATACAGAGGTACAGTTTATTTTTGTTCTTTTTGGAGATAATTATTTTTCAAGTGAATCTGTTTTGAATGTGTTTTTTATCCAGGGTATTCAGATGCAACAAAAATTATAAATGTCCTAATAAAAACATATTTACAGGTGGTGTGATGGCATTTCCATTCTTCAGTCAAATGGAACAACTGATGGGTACATATTTGTAACGGCACAACAAACACAATTTTATCAAAAACTGGGTTTGAACTGTCAGTTTTTGTTATAAGATAATCAATAGGACATGTCCTAGGTCCGATCGGTTTATAGCTGAAACTTATGCCAAAATGAAAAGTTTGGGCCAAAGCCTCCTTCGTCTTTCACTTTTTTCTTTAGTTTCTTCACCCTGGTGCGTGATAATGCTAGGAAGCCCCCCCCCCCCCCCCCTAATTTTTTTTTAAAATAAATAAAAAGTAAAATAAATCCTTTATTGTCTCTCCCGAAGCGGGCATTACAACTGACAATGCCACAAGTAGTCGGCATTATGTTGGTTTAGGACGAATGAAATCTAACAAAAAGATTCGACAAGTAGGCCTAGCTATTATTAGGTCTTGATGCCTTCCAACATGGCCGACCGCTATGGATCGTGGGTAATCAAGAATGATGCGTAACCCTCTATAAAGGATTTTTTGTAGGCTTCCTAGCATTATCGCGCGTCAAGGTGAAAAAACTAAAAAAAAATAGTGAAAGATGGAGGCTTTGGCTAGGTTACTTGGCTTTCAGCTATAAACCGATCTGACCTAGGACATGTCCTATTGATTATCTTATAACAAAAACTGACAGTTCAAAACCCAGTTTTGATTAAAATTGTGTTGTGCCCTTACAAACATGTACCCATCGGTCCATTTTACTGAAGAATGGATATCCCATCACACACCTGTAAAATATGTTTTATTACTAATAGGACATTTATAATTGAAACAGGACAGGGATAGCACATACCACATCCTTTGCTATACCAGTCGTGGTGGCTGGAACACGGGATTAGCCCACACCAAGACAAACACTTTACCAATGGACTACGTCCCAGACCCTATTAAACAAAGTAATGACAGCTATATAGGTGCTGATAAAATAACTAATCACTAAAAAAACAGTGTTGTTAAATTATAATCATCATAACTGAATTTAACTTGCAATATTGAGGGCTGTGTAAATTTGTTTTCTCACTTTTTGACTGTGTACAACATTTCACCCTCCCAGGGCTCATCAGTGCAGCTTGGGTTTCATATCAATTAGTATTGATAAGAAAACTGCAGACGTGTTGAGTTCGTCATACTTTGTAATAAGTACACGTATAGTTCACATAGTTTTATAATTAAATTCAATGTTCATAAATCCATCACCAGTGATACTAAATACCTGTATATGTGTACAGAAGTTGTATTCGAAAAAGTTTTTTCTTTTAGTTTTATTAGCACATTTCACTTTCTTCACTGCAACTCCCTTCCTATAGTCAATACAATACCACTTTCCAGTGGGTGCTTTCTTTAATTCCATACAAGAAAAAATGAAACCATTCAAATGGCTTGTGGGAAACAGTATGCTGAATACGCATGCGATCATTGGTGAATCATTAGCAGAAATCATCGCAAAATACAATATAGTGCTGGATCTTCATCTGATTTGTCAAGTGTAGGGACCAGAAGTTGATGGATCAGTCGACAGTTCTGTTACACTGTCTTGGGGGCAAAGTACTCTGAGGATTTTTTATTTTCCACATTAAAACTTGTGTCAAGTGACTGGACAGCAGTTGATACTTTTTTCTTGCTCACCAATGCCTGTTTACTTTGTCAACCTGGTTAGTGGTATCTGTCATGGTAGTATCTTTCCTGCTAAAAAGCTGACCCACAAGTTCTGTCATGTGACGTAGGGAAAAAAATATAACTATGTCAGACTTTCTCTGCAAATGGTTTTCCCAAAGCTCGGAGCAGGGTTCAATCCTCTGGATAAAAATAGAATTATTATAAAGTCACAGTAATCAAAATTACAAACATGCAACCCGTGAATGCACTTGGTAAAAATAATAATCACTTCGTCCTCTGTGACAGTAATGTCCTTAACCAGTAACTTGCAGTGGGTTATTATTTCAGATTTGGATGCAGACTGAAAGTCATCTGAAAAATCTGAGTTAGGATAACAGGATATATTTGGGTTCGAGTTCCTTTGAATATAACATTCATTGTACTCTCTTCTTACTGCCAAGCATGTTGGTTTTTCGTCCTTAATTGCATTGAAAAATACATCAAACTCTGCTGACTGTGGGCCCAGGATTTCCTTTTTTTGAATGAGCTGTTGATTCTGTTGCTTTTTTTTGTGGAGGCTGATCTACCTGCTCATCCAGCCGTTTTTTAAAAAAAAGTTCTTGACGAAGTGAAGTTAATGCTTTTAAGTGGTGCATAGTCAAACAGAAGTTCGTGATGCTGGGCAACATCAGTAGGGCTGGTTTCTGTGTCACAGTGCTGCTTTTCCCTTAACCTCACACTGGCTTCAATATAAAATAATGAGGATGCCACATGGAGAAAATTATTCGCCAAGTCCTGCTTTACAATTACAATGGGCCACAAAGAACTTTACCAGCTTTATCGAAAATAATCCACGAATAAGTGATGTGTCACATAAGCCGTTGTGAATGCATCACCCTTGCACGTATACATGGACTGAATTATGGATGTTAAAACACCAAAACATCCCCTCACCCAAACCACACAAAACGGTCCTATGCAGGGTTCTGCCAGAGGGATTAAAACGGGTATGGCGCCATACCCAACTATATATTTTTTTTAAGTAACATGTTGGACACGTTCCCGGACCAAAGTAATGATTCTATTATATTGTATGATTTTCTTAACACTAACCCTAAAAGTAACCCATTTTCTTTGTGGGGGAGGGGGCCCCCCCCCCCCCCATACCCTGAGACTGTGGTTGCATTCAATTTTATAGCGCCATACCCAAAACTTTCTTTCTGGCAGAAACACTGATATGCATCCAAAGTTTTATAATTCTGGAAGTCCTCCAGCGTATAAAAAGGCCTTGGCTAAAAAAATCAGGTTAAATTATCAGATCTGCAATACGTAAATGACGGATTAGAACTGGGGGTCCTGGAAGCCCATTTTTCATCAGCGATTTTGTAGGCCTACGGAATCCTGCCTTCCCAATATATCCAGTTTTTTCCATTCTGCTCTTTGTCGTCTTATCCAGGGTATCAAAATAATCCTGCATGCTAAGAGTAAAAAAAAAAAAAATATTTAAAAGGAATAAGTTATAAATCTAAACTGCGAAGATTCGTAGTGTGTATACTCAATGAAACGCTAGTGTTTGCCTTCCACGATGGCAGGCCGCACACAGGCATGGGCAATATTGCGATTTTTAGCACATATCGCCGAACCCTATAATAAAACAACGAATTTGTTTTTACAATAGTGATATAAAACATCTTTAAAGGCATTTAAACATCCAGACGCAAACTTTCATATGCCTCCGTTGTTGTTTGTTGAGCGAGGACATATGAAGTTGCGGGGGTTTTTTGGATGTTTAAAGCCTTTAAAGTGTGTATTCAATATTGTACAAAAAACAAAATTCGTGTTTTATTAGAGGGTTCGGCGATATGTGCTAAAAATTAGCAAGATTGCCCATGCCTGTGTGCGGCCCGGCCATCGTGGAAGGCAAACAATAGCGTTTCATTGCTTTATACAAATACGATCTTCGCAGTTAGATGTATATAACGGAATTCCTTTAAAGATTTTTTTTTTTTACTATTCGCATGGCAGGATTATGTTGATACACGGATAAGACGACAAAGAGAGCGATATGGAAAAAAAAACTGGATTATATTGGGAAGAAGGGATTCGTAGGCCTACCAAAATCGCTGATGAAAAATGGCTTCAGGACCCCAGGTTCTATCCGTCATTTACGTATGCAGATATATGATAAAGTACCGGATTTTTAGCACAGGTCCTTTTTATACGCTGGAGGACTTCACAGAATTATAACCACTTTGGATGCATATCCGTGTTTCTGCCAGAACAGAAAGAAATTGTTTGGGTATGGGCGCTTATAAAAGTGAATGCAACACACAGTCATCAGGGTATGGGGGGGGGGGGGGGCATCCACCACAAAGAAAAGGGGGTACTTTTAGGGTTAGTGTTAAGAAAATATACAATAATAATGTGACGGAATCATTAATTTGGGTAAACATGTTAACTTAAAAAAAATAATATATGGGTATCGGCGCCCCTACCCGTTTTACCCTCTGGGCAGAAACCCTGCATATTGACCGTTTTGTGTGTGGTGGGTGACGGGATGTTGGTGTTTACATCAATAATTCAGTCATGTGATGACGTGCAAGGGGGGTTTGTGATGCATTCACAAACGGCTCTTAGTGGACACATTCACTTGATTCGGTGGATATTTTCGAATAAAAGCTGGTTGTTAAAGTTCTTTGTTGCCCAGTGTAATGTAAAGCAGGACTTGGGCGAATAATTTGCTAAGGTCGGCATCCTTCATTATTTGATATTGAAGCCAGTGTGCATGGTTAAGGGAAAGCAAGCAATGTGACACAGAAACCAGACATACTGAAATGTTGCCAGCATCACGAACTTCTGTTGGCCTATGCACCACTTAAAAGAATTAACTTAACTGCGTCAGAGAACATTTTTTTTAAAAACCGGCGGGATGAGCAGGAGCATCAGCATCCACAAAAAAAGCAACAGAATCACAGATCATTCAAAAAAGGAAGGAAATTCATGGCGGCCACATCAGCAGAGTTTTGATGTATTTTTCAATGCAAATTAAGGACGAAAAACCAAAATGCTTGGCAGTAGAGTAAGAAGAGAAGTACAATGAATAGTTATATTCCAAAGGAACTCGAACCCAAATATCCTGTTATCCTAACTCAGATTTATTCAGATGATTTCAGTCTGCATCCAAAACTCTGAAATAAAAACCCACTGCAAAGTTACTGGTTAAGGACATTACTGTCACAGCGGACGAAGTTAGGATTATTATTTTTACCAAGGGCATTCACTGTTGCATGTTTGGTAATTTTGATTACTGTGACGTTATAATATGCTACATTTTATCCAGAGGGGGGGGGGGATTGAAACCCTGCTCGAGCTTCTGGGGAACCATTGCCCAGAAAGGAAGTCTGACATATTATTTTTTCCTACGTCACATGAGAGCAGACACTTGTGGGTCAGCTTTTTTTAGCAGGGAAAGATGCTACCATGACAGAGACCACTAAACCAGGTTGACAAAAGTAAAAGCTGTGTGAGCAAGAAAAAAGGATCAAACTGCTGTCCAGGTCAATTGACCACAAGTTTATGTGTGGAATATAAAAATCCTCAGAAGTACTTTGCCCAAAGACCAGTTGTACCAGAACTGTCGACTGATCCATCAACTTCTGGTCCTTACACTTGAACAAATCAGATGAAGATCCAGGCACTATATTGTAGTTGCGATGGATTCGGCTAAATGATTCACCAATGATCGCATGCGAATTCAGCATTACTGTTCCCACAAGCCATTTGAAAAAATGGTTTCATTTTTCTTGTATGGAATTAAAGAAAGCACCCACTGAGAAAGTGGTATTGTTTGGACTATAGGAAGGGAGTTGCAGTGAAGAAAGTGAAATGTGCAATAATTAAAACTAAAAAGAAAAAAACTGTTTCGAATACAAACTTCTGTACACATATACAGGTCTTTAGTATCACTGGAGATGGATTTATGAAACATTGGAAATGTACTTATGAAAACTATAGTGAACGATACGTGTACTTTTACAAAGATATGACGAAAACTCAACACGTCTGCAGTTTCTTATCAATAATATTGATATGAAACCCAAAGCTGCACTGATTGAGCCCTGGGAGGGGTGAATGTGTGTACACAGTCCCCCAAAAAGTGAGAGAGGGGAAAACAAATTATTTACAGGCCTCAATTATTGCAAGGGTTAAATTCAGTTATGATGATTATTAATTTAACAACACGTTTTTTTAGTGATTAGTTATTTTATCAGCACACATATAAGCTGTCATACTTTGTTAATAGGGTCTGGGACTGCCCTAGTCCATGCGTAAGTGTGTTGTATGGTGTGGGCTAATCCCGTGTTTCCAGCCACACGACTGGTATATCAAAGGATGTGGTTATGTGATATCCTGTCCTGTTTCAATTAATATAAAATGTACTGCATTAGTAATAAAACATATCTATACAGGTGTGTGATGGGATATCCTATCCGTCTTACAGTAAAATGGAACCGTGACCGGGTAACATGTTTGTAAGGGCACAACCCAATTTTATCAAAAAACTGGGTGTTGCACTGTAAGTGTTTTGTTATAGAGAAATCAATAGGAAATGTCCTAGGTCAGAATCGGTTTATAGACTGATATGAAAGCCAAGTAAACTTAGCCAAAGACCCATCTTTCACTATTTTTTTTTAGTTTTTTCACCTTGCAAGCGCGCGATAATGTTAGAGAAGACTATCAAATATATAATACTGTTATAGAGGGTTTAAGCATCATTCTTGCTTACCCCTTTTTTTTTTTTTACGTATTGTCACATAGCACGGTCTGCTATGTTGGAAGGCATTCAATACCACAATAATAGCTTGTTACGCCGCCTACTTGTCGAATCTTTTTGTCTAGATTTCCATTCGTCCATGAAAACAAACATAATGCCGAACTTACTTGTGGCATTGGTCAGTTGTACTGCCCGCTTCGGGAGTCTGCCGAGACAAATAAAAGGTTATTTTATTTTTATTTTTTTAAAAAAAAATTAGGGGGGGGGGGGGGGGCTTCCTAGGCATTATCACGCAGCCAGGGTGAAGAAACGAAAGAAAAAGTTGAAAGACGAAGGAAGGCTTTGGCCCAAACTTGTCATTTTGGCATAAGTTTCAGCATATAAACCGATCGGACCTAGACCATGTCATATGATTATCTTATAACAAAAAACGGGGACAGTTCAAACCCAGGTTTTTGATAAAATGTGTTTTGTTGTGCCTGTATACCCAATATGTACCACTCAGTTGTTCCATTTGACTGAAGAATGGAAAGCCACACCAAACGCTGAAATAGGTTTATTAGGACATTTATAATTTGCATTCGAATACCCTGGGATAAAAAAAACATTCAAAAACAGATTCCACTTGAAAAATAATTATCTCACAAAAAGAAACGAAAAATAAACCTGCTACCTCTGATATTGTTCAAATGAGCATCTTCATATCGAACAATCCAAAACCAATGTCAGGGCACTGTACATTGCAATAAAACAAAACCAATGATTTGGGACAGGTGACAATATTGGTGGACACGTATAGTTCTAGATGTACTTGTCCTGTGGAATAGTGAAACATTGTGCGTGATTTCTGTCCACTAGGGCAAACGAAGCATTGTATATGCACCATCCCGAGGGACAGGGTAGCCACATAACAAACAGTCCTTGATATACCAGCCGTGGGCGCACTGTGCTGGAATACCGAATAGCGCCAATGTGCCCAGACAGGGATCGATCCCACACCAGACAAGCAGTTTAACCACTGGACCTACATCGCCAGACCCCTATGTAAACCAAAAGTAATGACACCCATACGAGGCGGGTCTCTGGACAAAATAAACATAATCCACTAAAAAAGTGTCGTTAAAATTCGAATCATCATAACTGAATTTGCCAATATTGACTGCCTGTAATTTTTCCCACATTATTTGTATGTGTACACTCGTTGCGCCCTCCCGGGTTCATTCAGGTGCAGCTTGGGTTCATACTGGAAGCGATTAGTATTAATACGGAAAAAATGCAGACGCAGGTTATTTGGTGAGTTCTTTGGTGGAGTTTGTCATAAGTTATAATAAGTACATGTATAGTTCACATACTTTTATGCAAATTAAATTCAATGTGTTCATAAATCCCGCCATTACCAGTGATACTAAATACCTGTAGAATGTGTACAGTAGTTTGTATTTGAAAAGTTATTTTGTTTAGTTTTATGTAAAAACATTTCACTTTCTCTAGCCTGCGCCACTCCCTCCATTTATAGCCAATACAATGACCACCTTTCCAGTAGGGTTTGCTGTCTTTACTTTTGTGACGACGGTACATGCTTTTAATTTCTTTCGACCTGTGGCGATTATTAATTGTTTTAGAAGGCCTGTGTGCAGTTCCAATGCACTTAGCCCAGAATGGGCCAACTCTCACCGTCTCGTGATTACCTTGCGCGACGGTCATCGAGCTGTACTTCATACACAAACCAGCCCAATGGTGCGGAGCCCATGTGGCTAATAGTTACGTAATACCTCCGCGAGTGCGGTTTTACAACCGTGATTTCGGGCCGACTTGGCGACAGCCAGTCTGACGGATCACAGAGGAAAAATATGCCGGCATAGTGGCTGTAGAAAATCCACATGATAGTGAGGTACCGCCTTGTACCCCAGGATATACGCTCTCTCTGAGAGGTTTTTGAATAAATAGCTAGGATTTTTAGAGAATATCGGAGGAAAAACGATAGGAAGGCTCCAGGGGATCGCTGTCCGTCCACTGAACGATTTCTATTATAGTTCAAGACGGGACTTTGGTAAATATATATTTTCTGCTCTGTGTATAACCTTGATGTGATTGATGTGACTTTAAATATTTTAATACTGTATTATACCAATATTATTTAGACGGGTGCTGCCGGTCATCTGACGCCAGTAATCTGTAGGATCACTGTCCTAAAAATAATTTAAAAAAGCTTAACCAGTATCCTAGAGGACCTAGGTAAACTGTAGTTTATTTGTCTTTATTGTGACGAGGTACCAGTATTAATTCTGTTAGGTTATTGAATGAGTAGTTAGGGTTAATTAAAAATTAACCAGTTAGGAATAGTGTTGTAATTCCTTTATTAATTAAGTTCCCCTGGAAGCGTTTCTCCATTATCGCACGTGTGTGTGTGTGTTAGCGTTTCTCAATTATCACACGTGTGGGTGTTGTGTCACGGTGAAGTGATTAGCATATTGTGTAAACTAGACACCTAGAGATTAAGTAATTAAGTGATCAGTTCTGGGTTGTTATTATTGTTATTGTTATTAATTAACTACTGCGGCAGTACATTTGTCAGCGTACAGATTCCAAAGTGTATTGTGTTTTGTTGTGTTTTCTAGTGAACTAAACGTGCTATAATAATATATACTGTATATAAGATCGTATCTCTGATCATACCTAGACGAGCCACAGCGGGTATAACTGCTCGATACAGAGAGATCTAATAGATATACAGTTAGGAGAGATATTTGGATAATCGTGTTTCATTCAGTTATGGGTATTATAGAATCCCCGTGACAGGAGTAGAAAATTGGGACGCTCTTCCCGGATCTGAAACGGGACATGCATATTTAAAAAAGTATTGTTTGTAAATGGGGGCTTTATAAATTATTTTTACAAATTTACTAGAAGTAGCAACGTTGTTCGCTAGAAAATTAATTGATAATAAGTGCGTCATATCTAAACATGGATAAGATTTGCTGGATAGGCCTACGCTCAGTGTAGTGGAGATTAAGCGAGCACGTAAGGCCGAGTTAGTTGAAATCGCGGGTGAGCGAGAATTGATTTAAACATCAGCTAAAAATCTTAGGAGATATAAGGACAATTATTATCCAGGAAGTTTTTGGTGATAGTCCGTGTATGGAAGACAGTGAGATGTTCCAGAGATAGAGATAAATGAGTTAAGTGTGGAACAACAATTAGCTTTTAAAAGCTTGAGTACGAAAGAGAAGGACGTGCATTAGATAGAGAGAGAGAAGAGAGAGAGATAGAGAGAGGGAGGATGATAGAGGAGATGGACGAGAGAGAGAAAGAAGATAGAGAAAGAGAAGAGAGGGGTGTAGTCGAGATAAAGAAAATAGAGATAGAGAGAGAGAAAGAGAAGAGAGATAGAGAAGAGAGGGAGAGAGAGAGAAAGAGAAGAGAGGGATAGAGAATTCCAGTTAGAAAAATTAAAAGTGGAACATGAGTTAAAGTTGAATACTGAAGAAGTTAGACGTGAGGCAGGAAATGGTTTTAACATGTCGGAGGCTTATAGACCAGTGCCTGTATTTGATGACCAGGAGGTAGATATGTTCTTCTGAGGATTATCGTTTACGGTATAGCGAGTTGAGAAAAACGCAGGGTTAGTCTTATAGTGAGTTTGTGGCTAAGAAGGTAGGGATGTTTGATAAATGGGTGGTGTCTCATCAGGTAGAGTCTTATACCGAGTTACGGGAGTTGTTGATCTTACAGGACATTAAAAATGGATTACCAGTTAGCTTACGTATTCATTTAGAGGATCATGATGTCAAAAAGATAGAGGAGGCAGGCATAGTGGCAGATGATTACGTGTTAATACACAAAGCTCAGGCAGTACAGGGTAGCTCTTTACAACAGGGTGATAAGAAGAAATATCAGCCAGGTTTTTCCGGGAAAGTAACTATCGGGGAGAGAGCATCTAGTTGGTCAGCTAGTCAGGCAAGGAATGCACCTGTTGGGCAAAGTAAGGATACTCCTGCATTTATCAGCCAATGCACGAACTTTTCGTCCACATTACAGTTACTGTAAAAAGGATAACCATCTTGTCGGGGACTGTTTTTAAAAGGAGACACGATAATGCGCAAAGTGGTCGGTTTAGGAGGTCAGCTCCGTTAGCGAGAGAGTTAATGGTTAATCCCATGGCAGAGAAAGTAAACCCGTAGTGTCCACTGGTATGGCTTTGTGATGTGAAACAAGAATTGAGTCCTAAGGCCAATATCAATCTATCGAGATACAGGTTGTAGTCAGTCGCTGATCCGTCTGAGTGTTTAGCTGGTATTAAGAATTCAGATACAGGACGTAGTTTGGCCTTAACCTCGGTTACTGGAGAAGAAAAAAATGGTTTGTCCGGTTACATAAGGTTTTCTTGTGGTTCGAAGTTTGTGACGGGACCAGTCGTTATGGGTGTTGTGAAGGACTTGCCTGTTGAAAACATAGGAGTTTTGTTGGGTAATGATTTGACTACTCAGTGTTGTCAGCCGAAATGTGACCAATTGTTAATTGAAAGACAGCCCTTTACCAATAGAAGAGAGTGAGGTTGATTGAGATTAGTATCCTGCGTGTGTAAAGGACTAGGGCTATGGCCAGAAAAGGTAACACAAGACGCAGAGGATATTTGTGATTTGTCTGATACGTGTGTGAGCCATGAAATTGGAGTGGACGAGGTTATCAGTAAAATGGTAGACAAGTCAACTGAGGAATTAAATGTGGTAGAACCTGTTGATCTCCCGCAGGAGGGGAATTGAACCAGTTGTGTTTGATAGAGGGGACTCACCTTGTAATAGACAAGAGTTAATCCTAGAGCAGGGGGCTGATCAAATTTGTTGGCAGTTCGCACTACATTGTTTTTTTTTAAAAAAAAAAATGTCAAAACTGAGGGAGTATTAATGAATAAGAGTTAGAGATAGGAGGTTGCCGGCGACCGAACTAGCTAGGAAGCAACTGAGCCATGCTCAGAGCAAAATAAAATCAGTGTTTGATAGGACGACTAGGATCCGGGAAATTTAAACCAGGGGATAAAGGTGCTGCTGTACTTCCCATTAAACGGGGCTCATTACAGAACAGGTATTTCGGTCCCTATGTTGGCACAAACGGGTAATGAGACAGGTTATGTTGATAAAACACTCCTGATAGGGTTAGGAAAAGTAGGTATTGTCACATCAATTTGCTAAAAGGTTATTTTGACAGACTGCCGATACGTTCCAGTGCTACCCGTCCAATTGAGAGTCACTCAATTTCCTGTGATGACGTCAAGACTGCATCGAGATCAAATTAACCAACAGCCAGATTCTAGCAGACTTGAGCCCCCAGCGAGCAAAGTTGACTACGTTGAAACAAGACAATGTTTCCATTTGTCAGGACCTTCCAACGGTTACGAATACCTTAAGCCAGGATGTGCGCTTGGAACCCAACGCTACACCGATTCGACAGCTGCCTATCGGAGAAAACCTGGAAAACGTGCGACACTGAAAAAGAAAGAAACGAAGTTCCAGTGGTCAGGTGAATGCAAGAAGTCATTCAACCGTCTCAAGCAGATGCGCTACTCGTCCCCCGTGTGGCAGCACCAGACTACCGAATGCCTTTCAAGCTAGCTGTGGATGCCAGTGACGTGGGAGCTGGAGCTGTGCTGTTCCAGGAAGACGAAAATGGACTGGACCATCCTGTAAGTTTCTTCTCCAAAAAGTTTGACAAACACCAGGTGAACTATTCCACTATAGAGAAGGAAGCTTTGGCCATGGTACAAGCTCTGAAGCATTTTCAGATCTACGTGAAATCGGCAGTGCATCAAGTGGTGGTCTTTACTGATCATAATCCGCTCACTTTCATTCACAGAATGAAAGCCACCAACCAGAGAGTTTTGAGGTGAAGTCTTCTTCTGCAAGAATACCCAATTACCATTGAACATATCAAGGGCACATCCAATGTAATCGCTGATTGCCCCTGTCCCGAAGTTGAACGTTATGATAATGTGTTGACATTCTTGATTTCTGTTTTGTTTTATATATATTAATTTGTAATACCAGGGACTCAGAGACTCAGTGTGATTACTGGTAGTCACCTTATTATTACATGTGTTATAAATGCCCGTATGCGTCGGTTAACGCACCCTTTTGTTTTAATGTAGTATATTTCCCTATTCCTAGAGTAGAGGAAATATCCTTTTTGAGGTGGGTGTGTGTGACGGTACATGCTCTTAATTTCTTTTCGCCTGTGGCAATATTAATTGTTTTAGAAGGCCGTGTGCAGTTCCAAATGCACTTAGCCCAGGTGGCAACTTGTTACGTGAAACCTTTGCGCGACGGTCATCGAGCTGTACTTCTAATACACACCCAGCCCAGGTGCGGAGCCATGTGGCTAGTAGTTACGTAATACCTCCGCGAGTGCGGTTTTTACAACCGTGATTTGGCGACAGCCAGTCTGACGATCAGAGAAAAATATGCCGGCATAGTGGCTGTGGAAAATCCACATGATACGTGAGGTACCGCCTTGTACCCCCAGCCGATATTCACTGTCTCTGAGAGTTTTGAATAAATAGCTAGGATTTTAGAGATATCGAGGAGAAACGATAGGAAGGCTCCAGGGGATCGCTGTCCGTCCACTGAACGATCTATATTAGTTCAGATGGGACTTTAGTAAATATATATTTTCTGCTTTGTGTATAACCTTGATGTGATTGATGTGACTTTAAATATTTTAATACTGTATTATACCAATATTATTTAGACGGTGCTGCCGGTCATCTGACGCAGTAATCTGTAGGCTCACTGTCCTAAATAATTATAAAAAGCTTAACCAGTCATCCTAGAGGACCTAGGTAAACTGTAGGTTATTGTCTTTATTGTGATAGGTACCAGTATTAATTCTGTGTTACAAGGATATTGAATGAGTAGTTAGGGTTAATTAAAAATTAACCAGTTAGGAATAGTGTTGTAATTCCTTTATTAATTAAGTTCCCCTGGAAGCGTTTCTCCATTATCGCACGTGTGTGTGTTAGCGTTTCTCAATTATCACACGTGTGGGTGTTGTGTCACGGTGAAGTGATAAGCATATTGTGTAAACTAGACACCTAGAGATTAAGTAATTAAGTGATCAGTTCTGGGTTGTTATTATTGTTATTAATTAACTACTGCGGCAGTACATTTGTCAGCGTAGGTTAATACAGATTCCAAAGTGTATTGTGTTTTGTTGTGTTTTCTAGTGAACTAAACGTGCTATAATAATATATACTTTATATAAGATCGTATCTCTGATCATACCTAGACGAGCCACAGCGGGTATAACTGCTCGATACAGAGAGATCTAATAGATATACAGTTAGGAGAGATATTTGGATAATCGTGTTTCATCCCGTTACGGGTATTATAGAATCCCCGTGACAAATTTCATACAAGAAAAATTAAACCATTCAAATGGCTTGTGGGGACAGTCTCCTGAATCGCATGCGATCATTGAATCATCGCAAATACAGTATAGTGCTGGATCTTCATCTGATTTGTCAAGTGTAGTACCAGAATTGATGGATCAGTCGGCAGTTCTGGTACACAGTCTTTGAGTAAAGCAGAGGATTTTTCATTTTCCACATTAAAACGTGTGTCAAGTGGCTGGACAGCAGTTTTTTTTTTTAAGTTCTTGATGTAGTGAAGTTAATGTTTTTAAGTGGTGCATAGTCAACAGAAGTTCGTGACGCAGGCAACATTCAGTAGGCTGGTTCCTGTTTCACAGTGCTGCTTTCCCTTAACCTTACACTGGCTTCAATATAAAATAACGTGGATGCCACATTAGAAAATTAAAGTCCTGCTTTACAATTACAATGCGCACAAAGAACTTTACCTGCTTTATCGAAAATAATCCACGAATAAAGCGATGTGTTATTAAGCCATTGTGAATGCATCACCCTTGCACGTAGCCTACAACATGGACTGAATCATGGATGTAAACACCAACATTCCTCACCCAACCACACACAAACGGTCATATGCATCCAAACTTTTATAATTTTGGAAGTCCTTCAGTGTATAAAAAGGGCTTGGCTAAAAATCAGGTAATTTATCAGATCTGCATACGTAAATGATGGATAGAAATGGGGGTCCTGAACGGGAGTACGGACAATTGCTCACTGGACAATTGCTCACTGGACAATACCTCACCGGACAATTGCTCACCATTAAAGTGAGAAATAGGACAATTGCTCACCTTTATTATTATTACCGTTTACTTTCCTTTTTCATGATCACCCTAATGTCGTGGTCACCTTTGATACGTTTTCTTTTGTTAATAAAACATATAATTTCTAAAGGCACAACTTCGAAGCTGTGTTAATAACACAATTCACTTAATTAATGAACATCTCGCACAATATTCGATTGTGCTGAACATTTCTATACTGAACTGATGTGCTGAACTTGTTTAAAATATAGTTGTTTTATAATTGGTTTTGTTATTTTATTAAAATGTGTTTAACTGACATTTCTATACTGAACTGATGTGCTAAACTTGTTTAAAATATAGTTGTTTTATAATTAGTTTTGTTATTTTATTAAAATGTGTTTAACTGACATTTCTATGCTGAACTGATGGGCTGAACTGGAATAAAATATAGTTAATTTAGAATTAATTTTGTTATTTTATTGTGTTTAACTGATATTTCTATATACCCACTGATACTGGAAATGAAATTTTTATTAAAAAAATTTTTTAAATTAAAATGAAAAATAAAGGTGAGCAATTGTCCTATTTCTCACTTTATTGGTGAGCAATTGTCCAGTGAGGTATTGTCCGGTGAGCAATTGTCCTACATTCCCTGAACGGCTGAAGCCATTTTCCACCGGCGATTTTGTAGTGTACGAATTCTGCTTCCCAAGTTTTATCCATATCTGCTTTTTGCCGTCTTATCCAGTGTATCAAAATAATCCTGCATGTTATCAAAATAATGCAGTGTCTACTAACAGTAAAAAAAAATATTTAAAAGGACTTAAGTTATAAATCATAAACTGCGAAGCTCGTATTTGTATTGCCTTCCACCATGGCCGGCCGCACAGAGGTATGGGTAATATTGCTATTTTTAGCACATATCGCGGAACCCTCTGTTGTCTCTTCCGTAGAGGGCATTACAACTGACAGTGCCACAAGTAGTCGGCATTATGTTGGTTAAGGACGAATGACAACTAACAAAAATATTCGACAAGTAGGCCTAGCTATTATTAGGTGTTGATGCCTTCCAACATGGCCGACCGGTATGGATCGTGGGTAATCTAGTATGACGCGTAACCCTGGGTCTTATCTACTTCGCACTAAAATGGCAGAGTCACGTGATTTAATGCATTCATCACCCTAGTTTACATATTCGGCACAATTCCCATTATTACCCCAGTCGTTAATGTACGTAAGGCTGGAGAAAAATGCATGTAATCTGAAGCGCGATTTTGTCAAAATGGAAAAATGCTTTTAGAGTAGCGACCTTTTGCTTACTCGTCGCTACTACGTTTATCTAATGAAAATTATTAATTATTTTGAAAGAATTTGCAATAAAATGTAAGCAATTGTATAACTGATGACACATTCCCATGAGTCTCTTACATAAATACTTCCTTGTCGACAAGAACGTACCTATAGTAGCCTATGTTATACTAATACACCAATGCAATCTAATTAAAATTAGCTCCACTATTACATGTGGATCTAACAGCAGCCAGTTGGAGCTCATGTCCACCAATCAAAACCTTACTTGCAGAATCATGCCAGTGATTTAAAAATAATTTCAAAACATTCCGAATTATCCTGAGGGTATACGACATGTTTCATGTGAATTACGAATGCCTTGTTTAGACCAGTAGAACTAATTTTAATCAGATTTCTAACAACACTGCGTAGTCTCCAATGTCCAGGTAACATTTCGTCTGTAAATAATAATTTGGGATTGGGAACTATTTACGTGCCCCTATCTACAGAGGTTCAGGCACGCCCACCCCGGACTTAGCCTCTGACTTCGCCAGTGGCCAATTCCGGGGCGGGAGGGGGGGGGGGGGGGGGGGGAAGGAAGTTAAAATGAAGGGGGAGTAATTTTGTATTAATGTGGTATGACCATTATAACATCCGAAATAAAATGGGGCTTTAAACAGTTAATAAAATTAATATTAGAAGCACCATGATTTAATTTATATCAAAACATCAGGTTATGGATTTGCAATTAATAATTAGTTGGTGCAATTTTTCAGTCGGGCTAGTCTAAAAATGTAAATAAAAAAAGAGTTAATATATTTAATAGTAAATTCCTACTTATTTAAGCCATGGAGGATTAAGGACTGGCAAAGGGGGGAGCATCGCGCTCAAACAGGTGGGTAGCCCAGTTTAGCTGGTCCGGATTTCCATGGGGCGGAGGTTCCGGGGGAGGGAGGCCTCCTAACAGGCATTCTATCGGTCGAAACCACCTACGCCCTACCGCACCCAAATAGCACCCTACCACGGCGTCTCTCCCCCCCCCCCCCCCCCCCCCCCCCCCCCCCCCCCCATCCCGCGCACCCCCAAGTTATCCATACAGCAGGTAAGGGCAATATTTTAGGATGAAAATTATATAGGGGTAGGATGGGTGGGAATGATAGGAAAAGCAATGATGAATGGTAATGGAAAGCCCGCCAGGCGCCGTCTGGAGTGTTGGTGGAAACGTATAGATGTTGAGTTGAAGGTCGATCCAGTATTAAGCCGTCGTAAGGTGTCCCCAGAGAGTTCCTCAAGCATAAGTGCGCATAACATCCCAAGGGATGCGTCGCCTAAACGGATGACAAAGTCATTGCTATAGAAGCCTCGGTTGCACCCAGGTGACCAATAATCGTTAAGTGGATGCCTCCGAGTATCGGCCAGGTTATCTTTTTTTCTTTTTTTTTTCTTAGTAATTGACCGATCAAGTTAATAGCCTGTTAAAACCTATAATAATTTAAATATTGACCAATCACACTTCGCTTTTTACAACGTTATTTGGGAGCATACAAATTCTAAAAATATTGGGTGAGTTAAAAAAAAGCCCAACTAAATCAGTCTTCAGTTTTACATTACAAATTATTTATTTTATAAAATAAAACATGTTTTAAGGCATTCGTAATTCACACGAAACATGTCGTATACCCTCAGGATAATTCGGAATGTTTTCAAATTATTTTTAAATCACTGTCATGATTCTGCAAGTAAGGTTTTGATTGGTGGACATGAGCTCCAACTGGCTGCTGTTAGATCCACGTGTAATAGTGGAGCTAATTTTAATTAGATTGCATTGGTGTATTAGTATAGCATAGGCTACTATAGGTACGTTCTTGTCGACAAGGAAGTATTTATGTAAAAGACTCATGGGAATGTGTCATCAATTACACAATTGGTTACATTTTATTGCAAATTCTTTCAAAATAATTAATAATTTTCATTAGATAAACGTAGTAGCGACGAGTAAGCAAAAGATCGCTACTCTAAAAGCATTTTTCTAATTTTAATTATATTGTACGCAAATGTAAATGAAGGAGAGGGAACCGAAACAGGAAATACATTTTTTGGATTACTGATATAAGTGAGTACTTTTTTAATATAGTGATTCGAGTATAAACAATAAATATAGCATTCTACACAACGGTTTGTTAGATACCACATACAATTACAAGTATCATTTACTACTATTTTATACATTTATTTTATTGCAAAAGACAATATAAGGGTCAGTTTCTGAAGTTGAATTCCATTTCCATATTATTGACAAATTGTCGCAAAGTGTTAAATATCAGTTATAATGATCGTTAAGAAGTAGTATACTCAAATGATTTATGCCGCTTTCGATAACAAGCTGTGGCCTGCTTCGCTGGACGTGTCTATTATGTAGTATTATAGCTGTTATCGCATAATCCAACCTACCCTTCTGCTTATACTTGTTTTCGGTCATGTAATCCATATACTATCAGTTAGATAGATAACAATTTAACGTGTCCATATACCACTAGGGTTTCGAACACGCCCATCCAGAGTCCGACCTCCGATAAGATCGGTGGCCTGACTCGGGATGAGGGGAGGATAGAGTTGAAAATGGGCAGAATTTTGAAGATAGCTATTAGTTAAAAAGTTAATAGAATTAAAACAAAAATTAAATAAAAAGTTACAAGCCAAAAATAAAAAGAATTGACTGCTCGGCCGGATATTTATATAATTTGGAGCATTTTAGATGGACAGTCCAAAAATAAATAAGAGAAAGAAGAGAGGATCGGACTATTTAATAATATTTAAAAAAAGAGAATAATTTCGACATATAATTTTGAACGGAGGTCTAAAACTTTAAAGTCCAATCTAAATGGTCCGGGCCGGGGGGGGGGGGGGGGGGGGAGTTTAAGGTGGGCGGAATTTGGAATACCAATTTAGTAGTTAGGTCAAAGACCTAAAGCCAAAATGAGCTTATTCATACAACTCATGTCTGGAGAAAAATTTAAGTCCAAAGAACAAAATTTGACTGCTCGACCGAAAGCGGCTTAGCTGAAACAGGTGGAGATAACTCTATTCCAGATGGCGCGACGATCGACAGGGTCCCAGAAACCTGGTTTGTCTCTGACTGGCTTCAGGTTATAAGCGACCGACTGAGCGACTTGAAATTACGTATCAGTTTGTTGCATTTTTCTTAATGTTTATCTAATTGGGAAAAGTACATAAAAAAAAAATTGGATGGCAAAGTTGAGTTTTTATGCGGCAAAGTGTACCCATGCACACGTTTTTATACAGTGTCAACACGAACGCATTGAGTATTATACAAAATATGTATTTATTACTTTTACTGTTAATGTCTTTTCCACCATATCTAAGTATATAAAATACTAGACCGCCCTGTGTAGGAACGTCCTGTATAGAGCCGTCATCACTATATATACATATATATATATATATATATATATATATATATATATATATATAATATATATATTAATACTACACACACGCACACGTTATACCATCGACGTCCCAAACTGCGTTCACCTAACAACAAAAATTCGAATACGATATTTACGGAAATATTATTCTACATTTTTCAGCTACGATACGTGAAACAAAATAGATTTTAATCATTTAACGTAAAAAATCAACAATTTGGATGTAAAACAAATCCATTCTAGTAAACAAAAGTGAAACACCCTACAGTAAACAGGAAAAAGTGCGACGTTTCTAGCTGCATTCAGGCGCATGCGTTTGCAAAAAGTATCGTAATGCGCATGTTCATCATTTTCCATTTTTAAGACAACTACATGAACAAATATATGTTTCTTAATTATGCACAGTTGCGGAACACTTAATATATTCAATTTTTTTTAAAGGAAAAATTCAATTTGTCAAGCGTTCTGGTCCGGTCCGCGTTTTATCAACACACATCGCTCACACTTGATGTCAATACTGATAGGCATACCTGCGCATAGTTTGTAAAATAATTTTTTTTAAATTAAATGATTCGAAATTAAAAAAAATTATATACTCAAAATTATTTTACAACTGTTATGAATGTATTATGAATACTATTCACTACAATAGAGGCACAAAAATGTAGCATAATTTTTGCAGATCGAATATAATAATTGAAAACAAATTCTAACAACAGGGGTCCTAAAAATCATAAAAATTGAATTATTTGGCCTTGTTGATCTGGCACGTGTGAGGTCATGTGACACGCACCGAAAGTTAATTCGTCTTTCTCCATTTTAAGTCAGTTTCTACGAGTCATGTGGACCCCATATCGGTAATTTTAAGGAATAAACAAAAACGACTTAGTAAAATTAATGGTTTTAGGGGTTTGTAAAGTTTTGTATTTAGATAATTACTTTTCTCAACTTTATTGTTTATAAAAATGTTCCTGAACTGTGAAGAAAAACCTCATACATGAACGACATGCCGATGACAACAAATCGGATGTTGATTGCGCGAGCCGTGCACGAGAAAACAAAGTGTACGGAATTCACTGCAGTGTATACTATAGAACTTCCTGTGCAGAACCGTGCTGTGTAGGAACGTCCTGTACAGAGCCGTCATCACTATATATATTTTTTAATACGCACACGTTAAATATATATTATTTTTTTCGAGTATTATCCAAAATATGCATATATTTTCTTTATATACAAAATATATATTTATTCCCTTTACTGTTAATGTGTTTTCCACCATATCTAAGTATATAAAATACTAGACCGCCCTGTGTAGGAACGATACAAAATATATATTTATTCCCTTTACTGTTAATGTGTTTTCCACCATATCTTATTATATAAAATACTAGATCGCCCTGTGTAGGAACGTCCTGTACAGAGCCGTCATCACTATATATTTTTTAATACTATTATCCACAATATACATATATTTTCTTTATTATTACTGATTTTACTGACCCCCCCCCCCCCCCCCCCCCCCCCCCATCTCGGTACACGTGTAGACAAACGTCAACTGGTAACGACTGGTAATTGTTCACTGCAGCGTATACTATAGACCGTCCTTTGCAGAACCGTGCTGTACAGGAACGTCATGTACAGAGCCGATACGGTTTTGGTCCGTTATGATCGTGGTATAACAAAGAATGACAAAGCAATGAAAAAATACAGCTATTGTCCGAGTTTGTTAGACCCTGACGAGTGACGGGCCACCTGTTTTATTATCTCCCCTGTTCTGAGCTAAGACGCCCATTTAGACGGGCTGCTAAAATAAAGTGCGTCGGACTGTTTACAAAAAAAAAAAAAAAATCTGCAGGGAAGGTTTTGATTGGTGGACATGAGCTCCAACTGGCTGGTGTTAGATCCACATGTAATAGTGGAGCTAATTTTAATTAGATTGAGCCGACCTCTTAGTTTGACCCTAAATATCTAGCACAAAAGCATCGGCCTTGTGTATAAGCCGAAGTCATCTTTTGTCCAGTTGTATATGTTGCATCGATTTCAATAATACTGTCAACAAATAGACTTGTGCTTTTCTTGTTCATTATATTTGTTTTCCCTTTAATTATTACCAAAACGGTAATCACGATCGCAATCAATGCGGCAATGCTAACATCTACTTTGCCGTGAAAAATAATTTAGAACTGATAAAGCATAACAGAAAAATAAATAATTCAAGCTGTAACAACATATCACTGCACACAAGTAATTAATTTATTCACTGGACAGCAAAAAGTAAAATCATTGAGGCATGTTTAATCTCCCACCACACACACACAGTGCGGTCCGTGACTGCAGATGTTCACTGTATATGGTATGGTCATGTGACAATTGTGGGAGTAATTATCGTCCTGAAATTCATGTTATTTTTTTTCAGTCGGTAATGTTAATAATGAGCTTAATCTATTTATGGCATTACTTTACAGTTTAATGCACCCTCCCAACAAAACAATAATATTAGAAATATAATACTTGTTTGAAGAAAAAACACCGTTTTGTATCTTAAATCTGCTATATGAAAGACTGGTCCCAGCACAGGTCAAACAAAGATGGCGGACAGTTGGAAAGAATACGTTTTTACCATTGAAATGACAATAAAACAAGTAATTTTTATTATTATTCATTAAACTTATAATGCATTCAAGAACAAAAAACTATAATATTGCATGATGGGGTGTTTTATTTATACTGTGCACAAATTATTGTTACATAATCTGTGAAAGGCTAAGGGTCTGATCAAAATTTATAAGTCGTGGTCAAGCGTATTTTCGATCGGAATTTTATACTCCAATTTGTTGCCCCCGTGTATAAGCCGACTCTCTTCTTTTGGAAAGTATTTCTAGACTTCAAAAGTCGGCTAATACACGGCAATATACGGTATATGAAAACTGGTATCTCCAAAAAACTTAACATTTGGCGAACAGCAACAGACAATTTCTGTATACACCAACATAATTTTTAATAATATGTTTTATAAGTTTATATTTTGACGGTATGTCACAATCTGATCATTTGTGATTTTCTTAATCTTTGTCCGATCGGACTTACATTCCTCGGAATACTAGTCTGTGGTACTTGTTTTCCTAGGAATTTAAGTCTGTGGGACGTGCATTCCGAGGAATGTAAGTCCGTGGGATTTTTATTCCTGGTACTCCTAGTCCACAGGACTTTCAATCCTAGTATTCCTAGACCTGTGGAATTTATTTCCGATATTTTGCTTATTACACACACACACACACGCACACACACACACACACGCACACACACACACACACACACACAGATATATTTATATATATATATATATATGATTCCTGAAAATCCATGAAATAAAACTTTGTCCTAGTAGTTAGTACTAATAATTAGTACTATAATGACCAATAATTAGTACTATAATGACCAGTTAAGTCCTACTACAATATAAAAATAACAGAAATAATAAGCATGAAAAATTGCCTTTTATTGATGAACAATTAAAAATATCAAAACACTTGAAATTAATGATCACTGACTGTCTTATGGCAGTTTTGACCATCATGAGCATAAGAAACGAGTTGGGGAAAGGGTCTCTGAATACTTGTTATACCTGGCCGTTAGGAACATGACAAGCGTTCGAGACTGGGTGGGGCTGGGGGGGGGGGGGGGGGGGTCACTCCCCCAGTGCTGGGGAGGGGGGGGGGGTGGGGGCAATGGACACTTTCGGGCAAAATGAGCTGGCCTGGAACCTTCACCATGTATTTTCATCATTCTACTCACAATATTAGTTGTAATCCATGTAAAAATGCAGACTGATTTGTGTGGAATCCTATATAGCGTCTTGGTAGTAATGCGAATATAAATATACGTTGTGTTCCAGATTCGGACATTTTCGTTTCATTCGGGCAATAAAAATCAGCCTGTCCCAACCCCACCCCTACTCCCAAAAAGGGAGCCTGAATGCCTATTGTGACCAAAACTATCAGGTGTAAAAGTGTCATGAGTAGTTAGTCTGTTTAAAAGTATCTTTGTAAATTGTGTGTGCATATTATTGACAGTATAATAATTGTCCAGGGGTTACTGTTTTGTCTTAGTCGGTGTAGTGGCCCATTGAATTGCTAAAACCCACTATTTCTATTAATTGATAAACCTTAATGAAAACCATTTAACATAATTTGTTATCGATGTTATGTATGGTTGGTTGGGACTAAGATACCATAGAGCCCAGTCTGATATGTCATATGTTAGACCAAATTAATTTTTGAAAAAGAGCAAAACTGACAAAGCAGGCACATGTTCAGTAAATTATGCAGGGGGGAGGACTAGACTGTGGCAAGTAGAATTTTGTTTAGACCACGCCATCCCACCCCACACCCTATGTACACGCGCCTGCAACATTATTGACAAAAAGGCACAAACTTAAAAAATATATAATAAGATAATTTATATAACGCAAATATCACATTTTTTAGTTGAAATTATTATTATTATTATTATTATTATTATTATTATTATCAAATACCAGTATATAATGTCGAACAGGTAATTGTGTTGGTATATCATATGGGCAAGTTATACTTATTTGCGAGTACTAATCTATGCTTCGAATTATAGAAAATCTTTTCGAGTTACTTTTAAATGTTTAAATATTTATTAGTTGGAACAACACGCAATGAATAAAGACCTTGGTTCTGCTCGTGTAATAAGGTCAACACAATGTGTACATACTCTTGCAAATTATATAAATGGGAAACATTGGAATAAATAGAAAAATATTTCAATAAAGAGAGACGGTAGTATCCTGAGTTAATTAAATAAACTAGAAAGGAAACTGCTTTTCGTTTTGTTCACATTTATAATTTAATTTTTACGTGTACCACCGGACTTAAATTTTGATTGTCCAGGAATGCAAGTCCGGCCCGGACTTGATATCCTGGCAGTCAGACCAGTATTCATAAGGAACGTAAGTCCTAGGACTTGCATTCCTAGGTATATTAGACCTAGGACATGCATTCCAAGGAGATTAAGTCCGGGCAGACAACTGTTCCTACGGACTTGCATTCCGTTTACACCGGGTTAGCCACGGATACGCTCCGGCATCATTAGTGACAATCCGTTGAGGTCCGTACTAAACTGTACCGATCCGTAGAGACCTGTAGCGCTCCCCGTTGTCAACTAACTCCTATCCTTAATAATCCTTGGTTTATCCGTCGAAAACCGTAGTTAAACCGTGGTGCATCCGTGAGGTTTTCATCCGTCCTTGATCCGGCCAGACGATCTTTGACTGTGTGACCGGGGCTTAAACCAGACTTAAAAGACCATCTGAGACGAACCCTACTCAATGGGCCACATGCAATTGGTGTGGACATTACGGATGCTTTCTCCCATGCAAGAGGTTTTGTGAGGGCTGCTCAACTGAAAGGTTCTCCAGCCAACGGGTCAAACCAGTGTGATAGATGTGTGAGGCGACGTGAACGCTTTGCAAAATAGACCAAATCAGGTCGGGGCAGAACGATGGGGTTAAAGTTTGTTTTGTTTAACGACACCACTAGAACACATTGATTAATTAATCATCGACTTATTGGATGTCAAACATTTGGTAATTATGATTCGTAGTCATCAGACAAAATCCGCTACGTTTTTCTATTAGCAGCAAGGGATCTTTTTTGTGCACTTTTCACCAAACAAAAAAGCACATACCACGGCCTTTGACCAATTGTGGTGCACTGGTTGGAACGAGAGAAAAAATCCATTCTGGACCCATCAAAATGTGTAATGTATGACTTCAATTATAACTTCAAGAAAGCTCAGTATGGGGAGACATAGACAGTTTATTGTATTACTGTCAAATAGAAAATATCTATTCTGAAATGCTGGATCACATCCGCCTATTTGATACAAGTAATTATGACCCTTGACACCAAATCTACTCCCCAAACTATGCCAAGGTCCTTAGAAAGGTGGAAGATGAACTAGCTGGCTCTGCTGAGAATGAGTTTATAGGTTTTAATCCTAAAATGTACTCTCTCTCTCTCTCTCTCTCTCTCTCTCTCTCTCTCTCTCTCTCTCTCTCTCTCTCTCTCTCTCTCTCTCTCCCTCCCTTACAATAAGAGGGGGGATGACAGCTAAAGGGGTATCTAACCCAGTTATCATAAAGACATTAGTTCCAGTCGATTTGATGACAGACGGTATGGCATGGTAGATGGTATTGGCACATGGACATTACAAAATTAAGATAAAATCTAATTTACAGAACCACTGCATTTGTTTGTAGTGTTCGTATTATATTTCTGTTATGAAGATTATTGTTGATTAAATATGTATTCATTGTTAATATATATTTGGACATAATATGTGTCCCTACATCCCGACTTGTTTGACTAATATTATGTTGAAATTGACGTGTGTTTTTCTTTTGTATTTATATTTAAATTATAATAAACACGTAAACATTATGATATTGTATTTATTGTTCCCTTGTGATACGTCTCGATGAGTACGGTATATCCCAACTGACGAGTGTCTGTATCTTGATAACTTTTTCATCTTGCTCACTAGTCCTCGACGTCAGATATACCCACATGCGATAGTATGTATTTTACAATGGGTTCCATCCACACCTTGATCTTGGTTAAGAGTACATCGGTGTCTGTGTTTGAGCTCAGTATATTTGCTTTATCCAGAATGGGTTTGAAAATAGTTCAAATATTTAAGTACAATACTGAGTCGATCTGCAAAAATATCTTCCCAGCACTTGAGTAGTTTTCTTTCTATCGAACTTTCTGAGTTTCCTTTTTCTTCATATTCTTTTTTCTTATTCATGATCGTTGCCTAACAAATCTCCAATGTACGTTTCCACAGGTTTTTCCAGTTCAGTCACCTTACGTTCTTCATCGTCTTCACTGATTACGTCACCTTTGTTAGATTCAACTTCAAACTTAGCTTTTTTTCCTTTAAGGTTCACCGACATTTTCAAATTTGTTTTTCAATTTTAGGATATATTATCAGGTGGACTGCAGTTTACGTGGTGTTCACAGGTGGAGCGATACTATTCGACTGAGGTGATTCTCAAATTGGTGGTTCTGTTATAGCTTGTTGAAGAATGTTGTTATTAGTACTTAGAAAATTAGACTTAAAGGGGCATGCCCTAATTTTTAAACACTAACGCGTATTTTTGACTATTATAACCGTTTTTTATACATAAATCATACTTTACTTAGATTTTATTGTTTAGATTATCAATTTCCGTGCATTCGAAGTTCTTTTGCTCATCCTGGTGTTTTTAATATCACAAAATGCATTTCTTATATTTTTAAAAACGCACGTGCGTCTGAGAAGCAACAGTTATGTTTTACAGTTGAGTTTTAGTTTATTTTTAAAGGGTATTTCACCATTTCAAAGTCACAGACTCATGTTTCACTCAGTTGTAACTTTATCCAAATGCGTTACAGGTTTGTAGATTAACTAAACTTAGTGTTAATTTTCATGGCTTGAAACTAGGGTATAGAAGGCCGTAAGTTGATAGTCGTAAACAGTCATAAAACGATTGTTGGGATAAATTCTTTTAGCAAACAAGTTCACCTGTTGTCTATTCATAGTCCAGCGGATATGTGACAAAATTGTGCCTTTGATGATAAAAGTATGCAACTTTGCATGGTGGTAGAACATACATTAGAGACAAACATTAGATTTAAGGACATTACAGATTTGTCCTCTAGGAGCTATGGCGGCTATTTTTCAAAATGGCTACCACAAGATCCAATGCGGTTGTCAGAATTTACCATATTTTGTGTTCTTTTCAGAACTAATTACACTGATTTATAGATATGCCCATTGTACATTACGTAGAGGTGATGTTTTATACAAATGTCAGGGGCAGTTCCAGAATATAAGCTAAACAACATTATTTTTGTTCTCCCCCATACATACTTGTACAGTCATTCGTTATCATTCATGTGTCCACCAAACTGGAAGAGAGTAGTGTACTTAAAACACTTACAGTGCCCTCCACACCCTTTTCTACAACCACATCTAATGAGTTCTCTGCATGCATTGGTAGCCTTAGGCAAGGTTGTCCAAATTAGTGCACAAACTATCATCTGACCCCAACAGTGTAATGCCTGGTACATTGTTCTTTTTACATGCTGTAGAAGGGCTGCTTTTTAGGAGGTATTTGATCGAGTACTTATTAACATGGTGTAGGCTGCTTGTGTGGTTATAAAACAAAGCGTTCTAATGTTTCAAACCAGTCCTCTGTGGTGCTTGGTGTTGTTATTAAGGCACAGAACACTGGTGTGACTTCATTTGCTACTCTCGTTCCAACCAGTGCACTACAACTGGACAAAGGCCGTGGTATGTGCTTTCCTGTCTGTGGAAAAGTGTATATAAAAGATCCCTTGCTGTATTAGGAAAAATGTAGCAGGTTGCCTCTGATGACTATGAGTCATAATTACCAAATGTTTGACATCCAATAGCCGATAATTAATCAATATGCTCTAGTGGTGTCGTTAAACAAAACAAACAAACTTCTTCATTTGCTACTTTCCAGACGACCCAACTTGTTTTCTTGCCCCTGCTACCGAACGAAGACACCGTGTAGAACATGGGCAATGAAAGGCATCTGTCTGGACCCAAGGCATGATATATCTCATGGGCAGCCAGGTGTCGAAACTTCTTTCCAGTACCAAAAACACCACCCAGAGTTCAGGGATATTGAGCTTTTGAACAGTTGCTATGGCTAGAACTAAGACATCAGTGTTTTCTTCATTAACAGCATCAGCTACATGAAGCAATATTAGTGTGTCTGCCTCCTCTTGGGTGCATGGGACTATACTGATGACATCTCTTGGCTGTTTGTATAGGATATTTTGAAGATGTGTGCCAGGACTAGCTCAGGGTGTGCAGGAATTTCCACCAAATTATCTATAAATCTTAAAAAATAGTAGAAATTGATATATTTTCCAAAATAATATTATTTATTACAAAAGAATAATTTTGCCATATTAAAATAAAATTTGCCAATTGTTTTTTAAATTCCCAAAATTTGCGAATTTAACGAGTGCCAGAGCTCGCCCTGTGTGTAGATTACCTGACACTCCGTTTCCAACAGAACTGATTTGTTGGCAAGGAATGAAAACAGTTCAGTCTTGTTTTCGTCAAGCCTTAGGAACTCATGCCAAGCTCCAGGACTTTTACTTAATCGCTCCACTTACCTTTTCCTCTCATTCTTCAAGTGCTTGACATCAGACTGGTTAGGTTGTAAACATCCCAGATGACATCGTTCCTCATAGCCTGTTGTAGTTGTGATGCAAGATATGTCACGAAGACCTGACTTGCATATTCAGAGAAATTCTTGGCTGTGCCAGGTTTCAACATGTTATTTACAGTTTCGCTATCAAAGATGCTTACCTCAAAAGGAGGTCGGTTAAAATTGCAATCTGATTTAACATGATCCTCTAAGCAGTCAACAAGGTCAGAGTCTGTGCCAAGTCTTCTTTGTTTTATTGTCCCAGAAGAATACGTAGTGTTAGGGTTGTGCCAAGTCTTAGTTTTCCCATATGTGACAGTCATGGTGGCTTGCTTGATTCGCATGCTAAACCAACTCATCCAGGTTGCCAACCAGTACCTGACAAGCAACGTAAAGTCTGGATCACAGAGCAGTCATTTTTAGGGAAGACATTTGCTGTTGTACTTTGGATTTATTTCGAACTGGAGGATGCTTGCAGAGAGGTAGAAATTCTTGATTGGTTCTTGGATGGACTTTGTCTCGAATAAATAAGCTGTTCTTTCACACATATTCAATACTAATCCTATCCCAACGTCTCAAGTTTGCACATGGCATAAACAACTGCATGGTCTGCAATGTCTTGATCTTTTCTGTTATATTTGTCAGCGACTTGACATCTTGGAGAAATTGTTTCTGTGTTTGATTCGTCTGTAAATGGTGTACTGAATTTGCTACCTTCTGGGTCATGTCAATGGATGACTCGAACTATTAGTCGATCCATTTCTGGCTCACATACCATCCAACGCCTAAGAGCTGTCAGATTCTCTGTTCGACTTAGAGTTCCACCATCACCTTTTACAGCAGCGGGAAAAGGCATGCTGTCTACTTGACTGTGAATCTCCCTGCTAGAAATTTTGCATATACAAGGAGATGGCGTTCTTTAAGTGTAACCAAATCTCTCAAATGGACTGGAATCCATCTGGCATAATTTGTGTGATCTAAGGCAAAGACGAATGGAACAAAACTGATCAGAGCATCAGTGTACAAAAGTAATTTGGTCTCCTGAATTGCTCAGATAAACATCAACACTGACTTCCAGTTGAAGAACCATGAACCAAAACTGAAACTGGGGACTTGCTTCAGCTCTGATATTGCACCATTATTTGATTGATATGAGATGCTTGTCTTCTACAAGTCTGCTGCTGCACCATGCATATGACTTTTGCAGGAGTATGTGCAGGCTACAAGTTGTGGCATGATGAGCTTCACGAGTGTATTTTACATGTGTGTGTGTTACGAGTGTGTGTTACATGGGTGGCTTTTAAGAAAAAATATGTTGTAACTGCGGAGGCAGCTCCAGCCTATACAAGAGCATCTGTCCAACCATTGCCTTCATGTAGATCCCCTACCACCATAAGGGCTGTCATATCAATATGAAGAGCAACAAAGAACATAATAAAATGGTCTTCACCGTGACTTGCTGGCCATGTCCTATGAATTCGTTTAACAATGGCATACAGAGGTTGATCCAGCGTAATTATTGGCATCTGGTCAGGATTTAAGATGTATGCATGGAAAAACTGTAAGAAAAGTTACGCTTTTTGTTTCACGACACCACTAGAGCACACTGATTTATTTGTTAAACATTTGATAATTCTGATAAATAGTCTTAGAGAGGAAACCTGCTACATTTTTTTATTCGTAGCAAGGGATCCTTTATATGCACATTCCCACAGAAGAGATAGCACATACCACGACCTTTAATATACCAGTCGTGCTGCACTGGCTGGAACGAGAAATAGCCCAATGGCCCCACCGACAGGGATTCATTCGGAAACATTATAAAAGGGTGCAAAATTATGACATTGTCATGACTTTGTTTTTGTTTGGTGCTGTACTTCCTGTACTACTTATAAACCAACAAATCATATTTACTGTAAATGAAAGCAATTAAAAAATAATAATGTGTTCTCTATTTGTTTTTAGTGTTACTAGAAATTCATAATTAAAATTCGGAAATGATTAGTTAAACAACAAAAAATATAGTAAATGGTGAGAAACGCCACCCTTTCCGATAGACAATCCTCTCTCATTCAGGATATGCCCTGGGATGTTTAATAAACTACACCCCTATGTGCAATGGACATACATTAACATTAGTTTAATATGAACCCTGTATATATTTGCACTATAATTGTATAAGCTATTTATCGGAAAAGAGCACATAGACACCATAGTTTCTTAAATATAATTCCGTTTGGACAATATTCTGGATTTGCCCCTGGAATTTGCCCGTATCAGCACCTCTATATGATGTTTAAAGGCACATCTATAAATCATTGTAATTAATTGTGTAAAGAACAAAAAATAAGCTAAATTCAAACCCCTGCATTAGGTTATGCTGTGACCATGGCGGCCATTTTTCAAAATGACCAGCATGGCAACCACAGAATAATTCTGCAATGTCCCTATATCTAAACATACCTATTATGGTGTGTTCTTACTTTGTCCTAAGTTTCATGCTTTTATCATCAATAAAATTAAACAAAGTCACATAATGCGAGTTTAGAGCAATATCGCGTGCTTTCTTGCCTCATAGAAGCAGGTTTTGTGACAGTAGAAAATTAATTACAATCTTGCGAAGTACGAGTCAACAGTTGTGATATACGTTTGTCATTTTTAGCCTTTGCCTATGTCTCAGCAAGCTATCCTTTTTCGAAAACGTTTTTTGACAAACTGGACACGATGTTCGTCTCATGATGATCAGGTATAAACCAACTCAACTACAATAATCACTTTTGTATTTGCAATTTTGAATCGGTTTATATTTTACCAACATTTCACTGAAGGTGGCAGATATATAGTACTGGATGTGAAATATTCAAGTTACATTCCCAATACATTTTAAATAATTTTATATTCAGTAGGGTTATCGTTATATGTTTTTGTTTTTTGGCCATTCGAGACAAATACTGATTAACTTGACGATGTTGATATTCTACATATTAAACACGCGAGTAGTGAATTCTATTTATCCTATAACACTTCTAAAATAACATTTTAATTCGATATTTAGTAAAGCAAAGTTCTGAAGTCGCCTCATCGGCAATATGACGTCACGCACTTTTAACTATATATCATCAAAACGTTACGCTCAGGCATACAAGTCTTGTTGGCTGTAAACAAATGACCCATTGCCAGCAAAACATTATTAACCGAGTTAATAATGGTAAAAATCAAATGGCTTTATGACATTGTTATTATGGGTAAATTATACGATAAATATACATGTATATATTGTGTTATATTAGTCGAGATGCTCAGGTATTATACATAATTCTTGAGTGAATCAGATATTACACACATTATCTGAAAATTCCAATGATGATACACAAACCCTGATAATATATACTCAAAGGCAAAAGTTATTGTGACATGGATTGTTAGCAATAAATGTGTGAATGTAAACCAGAGAAAATGTGCATGAAACAGCTTAATGAAATGCAACCAAGCAGTTGTTACAGCGATTGTATGTTTTGTGCAAGAAACATGGAATATTCGGGAGAAATGCTGTCCAGTGTTCACCATAAAAAGCCAGACATTCAGTCGCAAATCATTGCCACTCTGTGCAGCCTTCAGAAGTCCAGAAGTCAGAAAAACACCATTGGTGAACTGTTTGATGCAATTTCGTCATGTCACGCCTCAGTGAAAATGACAGATGGCGAGTCATAGGGATGCTTGAATCTGGGACCTCGCAGCGGACGTCGCATGTCAATTCAACGTCCACAGAAACACCATATGGCACTTATGGCAACAATATCAACAAAACAACCAGGTCAGGGACCGTCCCCGTAGAGGTCGATCACCCGTGACATCCCCTCGCCAAGACACATGGATCCGAACTACGCATTTGCGAAACAGGTTCCAGCCAGCAACCCTCACAGCCCGTACCATCCCTTACTCCAGCGTTTAGTGGCCTCAATGAGACGACGGTGCCAGGCCTGTATCAATGCATGCTCAAGGTGGACACTCGCTACTGACTGTGAACTTCGCTCTGGCCCCCTCTAGTGATGTGGCTCATTTGTATATGGCAGATGCGCCCTTTTCATGGACTATTGTTCGTTTCCATACCTTCGGACATTTCTCTTTCCATGTTATAACGTTTTATACACGGCAGTAAAAACTTATCATCAATTATCTTTGTCTTTTGTGTGTCACAATAACTTTTGCCTTTTAGTATATATTCCCGGTATCGTATACCCCCCCGCACCCCAATGAAAAATATAATAAAACGTGCTTGTGGCTTGAGCCTCCCCGACCGTCCATATTTCGTTCCTACGGGCCTGAATAGTCCTGGTATAATTTCTGTTGTCGTGATTCTAGTATTGTTTGATTGTAGGAAAACTACGAAGCTCAAACAATGGAAGCTATATATCAGTCAAAACGTCTGTATGTCCAAGAGATGAAAAAGGTGAGATTGTATACATTAACATGTCTGTTTTATATTAAAATTGTGTGTATTCAAACGGCAAGTAATATTAAACAGGTTAAAATATCACTAAGATATTGAAACTTTTATTCACAGAGTAACCCTAACTATTGGATTTGATTTTATAATTGAATTTATTGCAGCAAGATCACTAATTGATATATTATGGTATTTACAATTAGATTTTTAAAAATTAAACGAATGTGTATCCAACTCTGTGAAAAATACTGTGATAATAGTTTCATTAAGAGGTTACCTGGTAGACACGTGCATAGTTATTTTTATTGAAATGGCATTTACAATATACACATATAACTTTATTTAACCATTAAGCAATATTTTTTGTTAAGCTTGTTGGTGGAGACAATCCATATATGCCTCCTGATCAGCTGGCGGAGGAACACAACCGATGCTTAAAAGATGCAGAACAACTGTTCAATGAAACCGAAATGGTCGGTGGTCAAGAGTTCAGGAGGAACTACTTGAATCAGCTACATAGAGAGATTGACCAGGAGTACGATAACTTTAAAAAGCTCAACGAAATAAAAAATACAACAAGTATTCATGCGACACGAACCCCCGCCGTGTTGTTCACCGTGATGGTAGCGGCGTACCTGGTGGCTAAGATATTAGGCTGGTGTGGATTCACGTTACTGGCTAACGTGCTGTATGTGATTGCCTTTATCTTCACCGTTCTCCTGCTCATCTGGGTGTTGGTTCCATATACTGGGGGACACAAAACAGTGTCCGCTGTCATAGATCTGTTGGCTGATCTTATATGGGATTACGTAGGTTATCGCTCTTCGAGTTTTATATCTTTTACTTCTGCTTATAAGCGTAAAAAGGGAATGTCCTGAGTTTGGTGCCATTATTAAGATATTGCCGACTAATGCTAGGATCAGACTACCAACTGCCAGCAGAAAGTTGACCAACGTTCTGCTGTCACGACTTCGACGACTGTCCAGTTGCTAGTTTGAGCGCACTTACAACTCGATTCTTGTCGTATAACCCATTAGTTGGTAATATGAGCGCACCAGTCGTAAGTCGGGAGTTGGAGAAATTACAACGCAACCGCCGAGTTGGCCAACTTTCCGCTGGCAGTTGGTAGTCTGAGTCTAATATTATAGAGACGTTTTAAGATTAAAATTAAATACATTTTGTCTGCATACAAAAATATCAGTGGCTGTGTTATCAAATGTGTTTCTGATCGTCCTAGTGTTTTACTAGGTCAAATTTTTTTTGTTTTTCGTACGTACGAAATTATTCGAGAGACCAAATCCAATTTGATGTACACTTGATTATATAGACACTGATATCTAGAATATATAGACACTGATATCTAGAATATATAGACACCGATATCAGAGAAAATATAGACACTGATATCTGGAATATATAGACACTGATATCTAGAATATATAGACACTGATATCTAGAATAATTAGACACTGGTATCTAGAATATATAGACACTGATATCTAGAATATATAGACACTGATATATAGAATAATTAGACACTGGTATCTAGAATATATAGAAATTGATATCTAGAATATATAGAAACTGATATCTAGAATACTAGTATGACACTGATATCTAGAATACTAGGATGACACTGATATCTAGAATATATAGGCACTGATATCTAGAATATATAGACACTGATATCTAGAATATATAGGCACTGATATCTAGAATACTAGTATGACACTGATAGACACTGATATCTAGAATATATAGACACTGATAGACACTGATATCTAGAATACTAGGATGACACTGATAGACACTGATATCTAGAATACTAGTATGACACTGATAGGCACTGATATCTAGAATACTAGGATGACACTGATAGACACTGATATCTAGAATACTAGTATGACACTGATAGACACTGATATCTAGAATATATAGACACTGATAGACACTGACATCTAGAATACTAGGATGACACTGATAGACACTGATATCTAGAATACTAGTATGACACTGATAGGCACTGATATCTTAAACAAGTCCTTAACAGATGTTATTAGTCAGAACCATCTTACAATGGCAGTAAACTCTGGACAGTCTCTTTAAGATGGTTTTCACAAGATTTTGTTTAGATTGTTTCAGTATTTTCTTAGACAGTTATTGAAGTTAATAATTTATGCAAAATGTTATTAAACACCTTTTCATAGTGAAACTTAGAAAAGGCTATAAAATGGCTTTTTGTTTCATATATATATATATATATATATATATATATATATATATATATATATATATTAATATATTAATGGAAATTTGAAATATATTAATAGAAATTTTCAGCATAAACATTTTATATTTGCTATTATCTAGAGACAACATTTTAAGTGTTTTTGAACAATAATTCTAATTTGGCTCGAAGTAAAACTGTTTTGGAAATAAGGATTTTTTTATGTGCAGTCAATAAAAACATTGGTAAAGATATATATATATATATATATATATATATATATATATATATATATATATATATATATATATGCGTGTGTGTGTGTGTGTGTGTGTGTGTGTGTATGTGTGTGTGTGTGTGTGTGTACTCTTCAAAAAAAAGTAAAGGAACCTGAAATATTAATGTTAATATTAACTATTAGACCGAACATACGTTTTGACCACAGACATCCTAGTAAAGAACGTTCAGGTCTGTTTATCAACTCACCGAAACACATTCATATGCATGACGCAGTTGCCCCGTACACGTGCGTGGGGTGTCGATTTGGACAATTTCCAGGAAGGTCCACTACGGAACATTATTTCTGTCAATCTTTTTTATTCTGTTGATCATATAGTTGTTATTGTTTTTTATTGTTTGAATTTTGCAATTCACTGATAAAAAACGTCAACTTTCAAATTTCAAATGCAAGACACTGATAATGAAGACTTATTTTTGTTATATTCATATAAAATAGTTCTCCAATTAGTAGAGGCAGATTAACAAAAGAACAATCAAATATAGAGCTCAGTATAAATTAATCAAGTGATATTGATGTTATTAATAATATAGACCCTTTTATTGATTATCAATACACAATGTAAAAATAAAAATGCTTCTCTTTTTTTCAGATGCTGTGTTACATCTATACAAGGGCTTCCTAATATGCTAAACAACTTGCAAAGCATGCAATGGCTAAAGCAGTAGCACAACATTTACAAAGGACAATAAAGCAGTTACTGATATAATCTGTATTGACGACTCACCTGTGTACAGATTAAACACATATGTTTCTTTTGTTACCAGTATATTTAAAGGGACATTCCTGAGTTTGCTGCAATTTATAAGATCGAACCCCCTTGGAGGACCCATTCTCTGACTGGGTCCTTTCCATTCCAACCAGTGCCTTAAGACTGGTATACTAATGGCCATGGCTGTGGTGTGTGTTGTCTTGTCTGTGATAAAGTGCATATAAAACATCCCTTGCTACTAATGGAAAAATGTTAGTATTACCAAATGTTTGACATCCAACTAATCAAGGTGCTCTTGTGGTGTCATTAAACAAAACTTAGCTTGTTAATTGCAGTTTTAGAATTACTATTAAAGGGACATTCCTGAGTTTGCTGCAATTTATAAGATTGAATCGACTAACAGACTTTTTAACGATTGTAATTACATATCAATTATTATTTTTTTGCATAGCATATCTGTGGCTGTATATTAAACGTTTTTCTGGTCGTTCTAATATTTGTACTAGGTTAAATTTCATTTTATTTCCTAAAATATAGTTTTTTCATACGTACGAAATTATTTCAAGACAAAATCCAGTTGGGGCTTGTTACAAATATTAAGACGACCAGAAACACACTGAATATACAGACACTGATATTCAAAACAAGAAAATATATTTAATATAGCTTTTTAGTTTTTAGACGCAGTTCGTATGATTTATTTCTTGAATAGTGACACAATTTGCTGTATAATGTATGTACTAAAAAGATTAGAATGACATCGCGTATTTATAAGGCGTTCTCGTTTTCTGAAAATATTTGGAACATTTAACGTAGAGTTTTGCAGCGCTTGCGTAAAAGCAAGAGTAGGATTAAAACGTTTTACTTGTTATTGGGAATACAAGTATACAGTAATACATACAGAATATCCGTGTGGAAATGTACAATTACACCCTTGGATAGTTTTTAATTCTAAAGTTATTCCATATACGTTATTAGGGCTGATATGCTGATGAACCAACCATTTTAAATGTAGTATAATCCCATGGCAAAACATTACGTTAGTTCTGGATTAGAGAGGAAGTTGCCAGTTGGGTTTTTAAACTGTGGGCATTGACCTAAAAACATAGGATACTCCTGGCGTAATAATCCATACGAAGCATTTAGAAATATATATTTTACGCCTGCTAGGTATTTTTCAAAATAAATTAAATTAATGAGATACTACGCTTAAAACTTAATGGCCATATCCTTGTTAGGTTATTCCATGGAAACAGTATTGGTGCTGCTTTCAGATAGTTCTTTGTTGGTCATTCATTGTTGGTCATTCACTTCTCGTAACATTCTGACGATCCATCTAAGAATTCTCTCTAGAAGTATCCTATTTCTCTCTCAATAGTATTTTTGATGTTTCTGAGAAGACACTGGATCTGTTGGCAGAAAACATAGAAACAATCTAAATGGAACCCGAAACGTGCAAAAACTACGCAAGTTTTTATTTCTTCCGCCTTATAAAATAATTATATTGCAAGCAGTTAAATTATACGTTTTCAAGTATATTACAACTGTTGCTTCTACGTTCTTGTTTATATTTTATTGACTTAATAAGTTAAATATTGTTTTGTTTAACGACACCACTAGAGCACATTGATATATTAATCATCGGCTATTGAATGTCAAACGTTTGGTAATTCTGACAGTCTTAGAGAGAAAACCCGCTACATTTTTCCATTAATAGCAAGGGATATCTTATATGCACCATCCCACAGGCAGAATAGTACATACCACGGACTTTGATGTACCAGTCATGGTGCATTGGCTGGAGTGAATAATAGCCCAATGAGACCACAGACGGGGTTCGATCCCAGACTGACCGCGCATCAAGAGAGCACTTTACCACTGGGCTACGTTTCGTTCCTATTGGCTTAATAATGACAATATTAACCATTATTATATAACATTTAGTGAAATATCTTAAAATATCAGTGAAATAAAAGTGTTATCAGTCACTCAGTGACGATAACATAATTTACAGTGAAAATCTCACTATTTAAAATATGTTATCGTCACTGTAGAAAGTGTTATCTTCACTGTAAGAAAGCTGGAACTATTTTGCTGCTGACATTTTAAAAATAAAGGTAAATTGCCAAAAGTTATATAATAAATAGAAAATTTCATCTTTTTTGTCAAATATGATCTATATCTCATCTCGTGAAGTTTGCAATTTTAGTGTTAGTTTAGGTGTTAGTGTTAGTTTAGGCGTTAGTGTTAGTTTAGGTGTTAGTATTAGTGTTATACATTAATAAAACAATATCAACTTTTACTAGGTATAAAAACTAAAACTAAAAATCAAAGAATCTAATAAATAGTAAATAAAATGTATAAATAAAGAGTAAACAATGGCTTCCTGTTAAATATTGATATATACCCGATCGAACGGGGTTTTTTTTATTCTAAAGATAATAATTGGCACAACATATTTCATTAAAACTATGTCATTTGAAGAATTCCATTTGAAATAAAGTCACGAGGTACTTTTACCTTTGTAAAGTGGAAAACGTTTCTTAATTTTCTTCAAACAGAGCTCATATTTTGAAGAGAAGTTTTTGACAGGTTTTCCATCTTCAAGTGTAATGAAGTGTCTGACACAAAACAGCAAGTAACCAAAAGAAACATGGACATGGTTAGTGAGTAAAGTGTTCACCTAGTTAAACCTGTACACAGCTGTGGAGTTAATTAAACCCCAAGCTGAAAACCAGTGCATGGAAACAAATGACAAATACCACCTACACATTAGACCTAATGTACCACGCCCCCCTTACAGATTTATATTGTAGCTGAACTATAGGTGACCTGTAGGCGTAGCTTTCTTCAGCCATTCAGCAATCGCTCAAATTTAGGTCAGACACGCCCGTGGTCTAACTATGGGATACACCACGGGTAAAATCAAAGGGACAGACACCAAAGCGTGGTACAAATATATATATATGTATGTATGTATGTATGTATGTATGTATGTATATAATATATATATATATATATATATATATATATATATATATGTGTGTGTGTGTGTTACAGTCAGTGTGTAAAACCAGACAATCTGTAGAATGCCTGAAAATTTCAGGCAATCTGTAAAGTAACTGATTCACTCAGGCAATCTGTATATTGCCTAAATATTTCAGGCAATATACACATTGCTTGACTTTTCAAGGTAATTTCTAGACACATTGCCTGAAATGAAAGATCCACCATTCATAGACAGCAATTGTTGTAACGGTAAACACACCTAGTGACAACATGCAATATTAGTTAAAATTATGTAATTTATTTCAAATAAAAATCTCCACAAAGACATTCTCCAAAAACAAAACACTGACGAAAAGCTTGGCATCAAAGTGATTAAGATTCAAAATATTGCTTTCAATCTCACACTGTGGGAAACGCCCTAGTTACAGTTATTTGTTAACCATTACGGCGTTGTTTTTCGCTATTAAACCCCATTTTTCACAAATAAAATTGCACTTTACTTACATTTTATTATTTAGAATACACATTTCCATTCACCTGAAGTGCTTTTTGCTAATCCTGATGTTTGTAAAACCACGAAATGCATTTTTTTCATTTTTTCACAAGACGTCTATCGAGAAAAAACCGTTAAGCAAGCGAGGTCCAATCTATTTTTAGAGGGAATCTTCCTGTGTAAACGTCACAGATGGTATACCACGTGACCGTTATCATTTTGGTTCGGTTTGTTTTCTCGTGTACGGTTTCGCGCAATCAACATCCGATTTGTCGTTGTTCATTTGTGAGATTTTTCTTCACAGTTCGTGAACATTTTCAGTAACAATAAAGTTCAGACAAGTAAATGTCTCAATACAAAACGTTACAAACCCTTAAAACCAATAATTTTGCTAAGTCTTACGAAATCTGGAGAGGGGATACAACCAGGACAGAACAGTTGGAACATGTCCAGGAGAGGTGAAAAGAACGCACCCCTAGTCTGTGCGCACTCTGTGAAATTTGTCGTGACGTAGGCATTGTTGTGCTTCAAGTGACATCAGAATACAAACTTTCAAAATTATTTCAAGCAATTGGGACATGGGGATTCCCATGGTATTTATCGATATAAAACCTGCTTTTTCACTCCATTTGATAAAAACGTGATCTAAGTGTGTTACAGGTTTGTAAATTAACCAAACTATAATTTATTTTCGCTGGATGGAACTAGGGTGTGCGGCTTTAATTCTATACTTTGAAAGAATAATCGTAACGGTTAATTACCTTAAAATAGATTGTTTTTTCAATGGATTAGAAGCCCGTTGAACATGCATTCATGATAACTTTTGATGTTAACCTGTCTTAATCTATTAATTCTATACTTTGAAAGAATAATTGTAACGGTTAATTACTTTAAAATAGATTGTTTTTCCCGAATCCTTGTCAGGTATGTTCACACTGTTCGTCACTATATGGCACACTATGTATGTTATCACCGTATAGTATTACTTTCAAATGAACCACTTTAAAATTAATTTTACTCTGTACTTTGTGCATATTATTACTTTTTCATACACAACAAAAATAGTTCACCACTATGCCACAATTAGTACTATTAATAATATGTTAATATAACAGGTTTTTGGTTAATGGATGACAAGATTTTTCTCTCGGTGGTTTTGTAGTTCACGCAGGACTACTTAAAGGACGATACAGCAGGAACCAGTTTAATTTATGTAACCAAAAGTTATATACTTTAATTGGCATGTGTACCGACATTTCGTGCTGGGGTGTCGTTAAACATTCATTCATTCATTCATTCATTCATTCATTGTGTACCGACATTGAGGTGGGACTCAGACATGCAGTGAAAGACGAGTCATTGGGTGGATGTCAGGGCTACGCATAATGTAATTGTGCTATTAGTGGCAAACGATGCCCATCAAACCGCTGCAAGTGCTACAAGGCAGGTGTAAAGTGCAATAGCAGATGCCACTCCAGTCTGACCTGTCTAAATAAATAAATGTGTAGAAGTGCTAGTTTGTAAATGTTTTAATGATGTATGTGATGCATTTATCTCAAATCCGTAGCAAAAATATTCAAATTGTTTTAATGATTTGCATCTATGTATGTTTTAATGTATTTATCTCAAATCTGTAGCAAAAATATTCAAATTGTTTTAATGATGTATGTTTTAATGTATTTATCTCAAATCCGTAGCAAAAATATTCCAATTGTTTTAATGATGTATGTGATGTATGTTTTAATGCATTTATCTCAAATCTGTAGCAAAATATTCTAATTGTTTTAATGATGTGCATCTTGTGATTAATTATCAATTATGTGAATTAAATAATATTGCATTTTGTCACTAGTTGTGTTTACCTTTATAACAATTGCTGTCAATGAATGATGGATCTTTCATTTCAGGCAATGTGTCTAGAAATTACCTTGAAAAGTCAGGCAATGTGTATATTGCCTGAAATATTTAGGCAATATACAGATTGCCTGAGTGAATCAGTTACTTTACAGATTGCCTGAAATGTTCAGGCATTATACAGATTGTCTGGTTTTACACATTGACACATATATATATATATATATATATATATATATATATATATATATATATATATATATATATATATATATATATATATATATGCATTCACATTCACATGAATGAATGAATGGTTTGTTTATGTTTAACGACACCACTATAGCACATTGATTTATTAATTATCGGCTATTGAATGTCATACATTTGGTCATTTTGACGTCTAGCCTTAGAGAGGAAACCCTCTACATGTTTCCATTAGTAGCAAGGGATCTTTTATATGCATCATCCCATAGACAGGATAGCACATACCACGACCTTTGATATACCAGACGTAGTGCACTCGATGGAGCGAGAAATAGCCGAATGGGCACACCGATGTGGATCGATCCCAAAATAGTCAAACCAGTTCAGTTCAATGTTTTAATACGAAGTCCTACACATTGCAAAATGATATATTTTTGCTATTATAATTTGCACTCCCCTGGATTTGCACTCCCCAGTCAGGATTATACATAGAATAAGCACTCCCCAGTGCATATTATGCATGTAATATACACTCCCCCAGTCTATATTATATGTATAATATGCACTCCCTCTGAATAATATGCACTCCCTGAGTTTATATTACACGTAGGCTATAATAATGTTTTAATCATATAATAATATTGTTTTAGTGTTTTTTATGTTTGTATGGCCAGTGAACTTTGTAAAAGTTGATATAAATTTCAGTGGCAAATCTATATGGATCTATATTTGAATCGGGCGGACCCACGGAGGTCAAAAGGTTCCTGGATCCGCCGTTGTAAATTTGCAGAATAAAAATAATAACTCATTTGGTGATCAGATGGATCCCATAATCTATTCACCCACCCCTTGCTTCGCTTACTTCCGATTAATATGACAGGAATTATGTGGAGATAACATTGCAAAGCTTGGTCTTAAACGGGTTCATATTTTAGAACCAAAACACATTGCTTCAGACCCACCCTACCCCAGGTAAGTGCCACATTGTATGCCCATTATCATTCCTGCATTCTTTGTTTATATCAGGGATCCGATATTGACAACCATTGTTTGTTTTAAAACATAACATTTTAAGTAAAGGAAGTTGTAGACGATCTGAAAGAAAAGCAGCATTCACTTGTGTAATAATTACAGACCAGTTGCTCCCACCAGTTGTTTATTAAAAATATCCGAAACGTGTGTCTTAAAATATGTATCCAATTTCTTCTTGGAAAGCAATATAATATCTAATTTGCAATCTGGATTTAGGTCTGGCGATTGTACATTGTATCAATTGACCGATCTTTATAATTTTATTTTACAAACATTGGATGAGGGCAAAGAAGACAAAGCGGTATTCTGTGATATTAGTAAGGCTTTCGATCGTGTGTGGAATAAAGGATTATTATATAAATTACAGACTAAGAGAATTAATGGAAAACTTTTACTGTGGTTTGAAAGTTACTTAGAAAAACGAATGTAGAAGACTGTGATAAATGGGTTTAAATATGATAATAAGCCTATTTTGGCAGGAGTGCCTCAGGGATCAGTACTAGGGCCACTTTTATTTCTAGTTTATATAAATGATATAGTGGAGAATATTGAGAGTAATATTAAATTATTTGCAGACGACACTTCTCTCTATGCAGTTTTAGATGATTATCAAGTGGGGTGTCGTACAATAAATTCGGATCTTAGTTTGTTATCAAACTGGACAGAGAAGTGGCAGGTTAACTTTTCACCAGAAAAAACAGAATCAATCACATTTTCTAGAAAGATCCACAAGCAGATCCAACCAGATATATTCTTAGGAGATTCACAAATAACCGATGTAATCAATCATAAACATCTTGGTCTTACATTCCAAATGGACGGCCAGTGGCAATTCCACATAGAACAACTTGTTTATAAAGTTAGCCCAATGATAAACTGTCACCGTAGTTTAAAGTATCGTCTAAAAAGGAAAACATTGGAAACATTATATAAATCTTTTATTTTGCCAGTATTTGACTATTGTGATTATATTTGGAATAATTGTACAGAAGCCCAAGCAAATATGTTAGAAACACTTCAGTTGGACGCCTTCCGTACAATATGTGGTGCTGTTAAGGGAACAAGCCATGAGTAATGTATAGCGAAACTGGATTCAGTCCTTTAAACCAACGTCGTGTATTTCATAGAATATGTACCTTTTATAAAATGATTAAAGGCATAACTCCACAGTATTTATCATCGCTGGTACCCCAAACAGTTTCTGGTAATCACTCACTCCGTAATGCTGACCAATTGCAATATATTCACGCTAGAACAGAATTATACAGAAAATCGTTGTTACCCTCAGCAGTTCGTGAGTGGAATAGTATTGATGAAAATATAAGACAAATAGAATCTTTTAGAAAATTAAAAAATTGTATATCCCCGCAGATAAATGGGTTAAATAAGAAATGTTTGGAATTCGGATCACGCTTAAATCAAATAATTCATTGTAGACTTCGTTTAGAATACAGTGACCTCAACACTCATAGATATACAAGACATATTTATGATAATTCCATTTGTAGTTGTGGACACCCATATGAAAATACGTCACATTTCCTATTTGTCTGTCCCCTATATGATAACATTCGTACAACAATGTATTTTTATAATGGTGGTTTTGATCTCCATACAGTGCTATATGGTAATAATGATTACCCTCTGGACCTTAATTTACGTATAGAAGAATCTATTCCTAACTTTTTCGAATTGTTAAAACGCTTCACGTTTTAATTTCTTAAAGCCATTTATCCTACATTACATTGCCACTTGCAAGTTTGGCTGCTGTACTGTGGGCGGTGGGCGAGAATCACTGATGTAAGTTAATCTTTATATATATATTTATTTATGTACGTGGGTACGTGTACGCGTGGACAAGTATATTCATTTAATGGTCATTTAGACTTGTTTTTATGTTTGAATGCAAATTATGTAATTGTTTCTAATTCTCTGAAGAACATGTCACCTGATATATGTGTATATTATAAATTGTATGTAACAAAGTATGTGTGGAGAGGCATTGATATAGGCCAATGGCCTGTTTGCCAATTAATTTCTTTTGTGAAATAAATATTGTTTAAACAAAGGAAGAAACGCTAATTTTAGACGATCTTGCAAACGATTTTCCGTTCAAAATGGAACTTTATTATACTTAACAAAACAGAATAATAATAATCAAATATTGGTGACTTAATTTTGGTGCATGTTAGTAACATATATGAATATCGGCGTATCATATAATATACACATGCCATAGATCTATACTATAGTTGTAAGTAACGATACTAATCATGTATACAATTTACATTTATAACGTATACATTCATGATTATCTCGATGCACAAGGGGTAGAGCGTTCGTCTGATGCGCGGTCGGTCTAGGATCGATCCTCGTCGGTGGTCCCAAAATTACCAAATGTTTGACATCCTATATTCGATAATTAATACGTCAGTGTGCTCTAGTGGTGTCGTTAAACACTTTTTTAAAATTGCACAAGCCTAGGAATAGTGAGTTGATGCTACACCATTTATTAAGTTCAGTGCGTGATAATAAATAGATCATTATTATACACATAACCTGGAATTCACATTAATTATTACACATCTATTAGTATTAAGTCTATTCTCCATGTTCATTATTATACATATAAGCTATACTACCCATTCATTATTATACACATAATCTAAACCGCATATTCATTATTATACATGTAACCTACTCTCAACGTCTATTATTATACATATAATCTGTACTCCCCATTCATTATTATACACATAACCTACACTGCTCGTGCATTGCTATACACATCATCTGAACTCCCTATCCATTATTATACATATAATATCCACTTCACATTCATTATTATACACATAACCTACACTACTCATTCATTGCTATACACATCATCTGTACTTCCCATTCATTATTATAGTGTAATCCACTGTTATACACATAATCTACATTCTACATTCATTAATATAGATATATTCTACATCTATTATTTTTACACATATTAATAATGTAATATACACTCCGCTTTCTTTATTATACATATAATCTCCCCTCCCCGTTCATTATTATAGATATAATCTATACTACCCATCCATTATAATAGATATAATATACACTCAGCATTCATTATTAAACATATATCCTACACTACTTATTCATTGCTATACACACCACACTATCCATTAATTATTATACGTATAATATACACACCCCATTCATTATTATACACATACTCTACACTACGTTCAATATTAGACAAATATTCTATACTACCCATAAATTAGTACACATATAATGTACACTCCCTATTAAATATTAGGCCCCTATACATATAATCTACACCTTACATTTATTGATATATACACATAATTTGCACTTCCCGTTCATTATTATTCATATAATGTACACTCCCCATTCAGTATTATACGTAATATGCACTCCACATTCATTATTATACGTATAATCTACACTCCCCATTCACTATTATAGACAATACATTCCGTTTATATATAAATATATAGTAATGAATGTGCAGTGTAGATCATATATATAGTCATAATTGTGGAATGCAGAATACATTTATATACATTTAGGTTGTATGTATAATAAAATAAAAGTGTGTAAATCATGTGTATAATAAAGAATATAGAGTGTAGATTATATGTATTATAATAAATCTGAAGTGTATGGTAATCCACCTGGCGTGTAGATTATATTAACACAGCGTAGTTTTTTTTATGAATGTTACATGAAGTAACAGAAGTCGCAAGTTGGTAATGTATGTTGTTATATATTTTCTTTTCCAACATGAAACATGATTAACAAGTTAATTACATGGTGATACAGATACAATATATATTTTTAAGGTCTTAGGTGAACGATAGAGTTGACACTGCGACTGAGACCCCAAGGGTCTTCCCGTGGGTCTCACCTTCCCGGTCTCTATCTCTGGGTCTCTATATTTTCATATATGGAAAAACGAATATTTATAAAATAGACATGTTTGTTGACTCGTAATTGCCATGGGTTTTAGTCCTTACCTGATAAGCTGGTGGCAACAGTTAAATTGCATTGTATCAAGACAAGACGAGACAAGAATTTTATTCTCACATGTGAAACTGCACCGAGTGCAGTATGGAGAAAATATAAACAAAATAAGTTACAAAGTGTTTTCTGTAGTGGTAATGGACATACTATTTTCATATTTTCATAATATTTAAGTAATATTAACCCGGAAGACTGACCCTCTCAATGACAGTTTGCAAATATTTACATAGTTTACACAAAAGTGATTTTTTTTTGTTGTAGAAAATAACTGGTAAAAGGTAATTGCACTTGCTCTATTGGTATAGTAACTAGGTAAATACATATTTCGATCAGTAGATAAAGACGTACATTTAAAAATATAGTGAAACTCATCACCAACATCAGTGTTGCACAAGTGACATATTCTGTTTTCTCTCTCAATATTAAACCATCTACCGGTTTCAATAGGAAGTCTGACATTTCCAGTTCTAAATTTACAAAGAATTCTAGCATTTTTTGTTGAGAGTTTCAACAAATAATTTTCTAATTTAAATTCATGCTTGAACATTCTGTAGTTAATACCTTTCGATGAGTCAAATTTATCACTATTCCATTTTTGTAAGTACTCAGATTGCTCATTACATAGTTAATTAGGTCTTGACACTAATTGGTTTGATTGGCAAGTCACTAAGTGGAATACCATGGCAGACGTCAGATTATCAATTAACTAATTCTAAATAATGCACTTGTAAAAAATAAAGATATAATCCGTATTGTTATAAAGTTGAAGTTTAGCACTGTGACAGTTATCCACCGCCCGAAGAAATGACACGTCCTCGTGTCCAGGAAATAAACTTGTTAAAGTAGTTTGTATACAGTGTTTGAAGTTGTCCCGCGTCCGAAATGTGGTAGCACAAATAAACTGTTTCATCTATTAGATACGTTTCCGCTTGTGCCGTAATTTCGTTGAGTCATTTGGTTAGCGTTCACGTTTTTTGAGGCAATTGTAGATGGACGTCTTCAGTTCGAATCCAGTCACAGTCGGTGATGGTGTTGTCTGTATAAACGCATACACGGTTTTTGGCTACATGATTGTTGTACGTTCAGCAATTGTTTATACTTGTCAACACTCCTGGCATTGCAAATGTCAAAGGTTAAAAGAGTCACCAATTTATTATAGTTTACCATATACATGAATTTATAAAAAGGAAAAGCAAACCAGCACATTGTTTCTTCAGCTGCAACATGGATGAGATGAGAAACACTTTCTTTGCATATGCATCAGTTTATAAAAAGGAAATAAATGTTTGTTTAAAGACACCACAGTTACTATTATACTATTTCACCAGCTACACTGAGAAGGTCAAAGTTCAGACACAGTAGCTTTCAAACAGACTACCGATATTATTTTTAAAGGAAAGGAATGTTTGCTCATCGACGATGAAAACTGAGCATCTCGAACATTACAGATTTTAGTGCCAAAAGCATGTACATATATGTTGTTGGGTATGCAGAGTTCGTTTTTTTTCTAATTGAAAGTTCAAAGGATGAAGCATACGGTGGCCACCTTGGATTTTAAAAGGCAATGAATGTTTTAATGAAAATTCGCATAATACTTAATCAGTAGCAGGGTCATAGTTCAGAAACAGTAACTTTGTTGACCTTTCATGAAACATCATTCTTTTAATAGAGCATAATTCATATATGTATTAAAATGAAAGGAATCTTTGCTCAACATGGTTGGTTCTGTCAGCATTGACCAATGCAAATTGAGCATCTCAAACATTATGGATATTGGTAACAAAACCATGTACTTGTATGTTTTTCACTATGCCTAACTAATTTTTGCTAATTGTAAGTATCTACAATAATTTCTCTTCCAACAAACCCAACAACAAAATTATCACCAGAAATTACGAACAACGAAACTAGGGGGTGGGGGGGGGGTATTTTTGTTGCCTGTAGGTGGCTAATATTAGGTTGGAGACCGTTATTGCCGCTTGCGGCTATATTTTAAAGTTATTTTCATGCTTATATCAAAGTATTGTTCAAGCACTCTTTCCTATTACACACGCCTCAATTATGTGGGAACTCTATTCAGGACAGTGGTTTAGCTGTTAGTGGTTAGTGAGAGATAAGTAGTTGTAGTGGACATACACCTACTCACTGAGCCGTTGAAACTCGCTCTGGGTTTGAATTAACATAATTAAATAGAAACAAAATACTTATTAAAAGAAGACCGACCTCTAAAAAATGAACCTAAATTTACCAATGCCTACTGAAATGAATTGAACTATCTTCTCTTAATTTGTAAATGTCATGTATTCCAACGTAAAGTTTACCGATGATCCATTTATCAAAAAGTATATGCACAGCTACCATCTGCTCTGTGGTGACTGGAAAATAAACCAAGTACTACATAATGAAGACACGCAAACGTTACTGCATACAGTCCACAACTGAACTCATACAATGTTCATTTTCAAAGCTTCTTCAGACTTTAGGATATTGTCCATTTCGTTTCGAAACTCCCCGTAGGATGAGTAGGTGGTTGTTATTTCCATACGTGGTCCACAAGTATGTGCTATGACACGTCTTTCAAGGCCGTCCATTGGGTAAAAAAATAATTTCAATGTGTTTTACATGTCAGATACTGTGAAGAATCTCAAAAACCGTGTCAAACCTTTTTCGTCTTGAGCTTTCACATACTGGGTTAAATATCAAAACGTTGTTATTTCGCAATGGCTCTTTAGTATTGGTTTAAATAGATTTATCACCCGTGGGACTGTAGGTTTCCTTACTTCGAGGTTTTAAAGTGGTTCTTTGTTAGTGAAGTTTGGGATACAGCTGCTATGGAGTCTAATGCATATTTTGGTTTCTGCATAATTTGCAAAAGAACATATTTGAAATTTTTTTTAGTTGGGATACCTCTGTAGTTCATCTGGTCAAAGAAATCAATCATCTCATCGGATTCATTTTCTGTGAGGTTTCCAGACATCGATTTCTCAAGTAGCTATCTGTCCCTGTAGGATACAAAGTCCAATAAACTCTCCAATAGGAGGTCACTCGGCACAGCATCCTTACCAAAAACAACAGCACAAATAAATTCTGGAGCAAGGCATAGAGAGAAAAACTCGTGATCAAGAAATCCCTTCAGTAATATTCGTCCTAGCGCCATCCATTCTTCTGACTGCCACTTTGTAGATAGAGCTGGCACACGAATGTCTTCCCTTTCTGTCTGTACCTCAGTGAACTCTTCCCAAAAAGTTGTGTATACCTCACGTGACACGACGGATGCATCTGCGCCAACTTCATTCCCCAATAACATTGTAATTGTTTCATGTAACAGTCTATCCTCCTTGAAATAGCCAATCATTTCGTTTAAAATGTTAATCCTGTTTAGGGTGAGAGTCGGGATTGGTGTTGAGATATTTGGCAAAGGAGATTGGTTTGCAGATTTTCTTAATGGTGATGACGTGGGTACTTGTGAAGACTCGTGCCCATCTTGCAGCTCCTGGAAGTGTTCGACTTCAGTGCTGATAATGGTACTGTTAGGCGTGCAGCTTTCTCTTGCAGTGCAATTCAATATGTCCGGCAACTCGTTCCAAATTTCGGTAACTCTTGAAATTCATTTCTATCTAACTCTTCCATTGCATGTACTACTTCTGTGACAGGCTGTTGCAAAGGTATTGTGTCATTCAAAGTGTTTATTGTGTTATCATTGGGAACTGGTCCAAATTCTATAGTCATGTCATTGTCCTGTGAATGTCCTCATGGCTGTTTCTTTGTACACATGTATAACCGTAGCATTTTGACTCTTGTATTCTTATATAATTCTTCAACAGTGATCTCATCATCTATTTTTCGTTTACAAAAGTCAGTAATATGGCATTCAAAGTTATCTTCGGGTCCTTTCATAGACGTTCATCCGGGAAATTGTTTAACGTGCACATTCAGAGCAAGCTGTTGTAGCGCACGCCTGTCCTGGGCACAAGTGCCCAATGACAATTACAATGTCCTCCGTCCAGGACAGAAAAGGGTTGGGGTGGGTGGAGGAGGGACCGCCAGCACTGGCAGGTGCAAGGGAGCACCAGCACTCCGACCGTAGTCGGCAACAGGCGAAGGGTGGTCTGGTGCTATGGAATTTTGGAATATCCCGTAGGATTAAGTCAAAAGGGAAACGGTGCGCATTTTGATGAAGGAATTTTGGCGCAAGTCCGATGGTCGTTCTAAAAATAAAAGGTAGGGAGCTACGTATAGTTTTTTATTTTAGTATGCCGGGAGTAGCTCGTTAATTAGGATCTGCGGATAATGAGGTGTTTCCCTAGGTTGCTCGTAGGGCCCTTAGAAAGGGCCTGATCTGTTCAGATCATGCCGAGAGGTCTAAATATGGGGCTTTTATAGCACCAAGGTAGCGTCCCCACGCTATCTCGAGGCCAAGACGTGTCTGAACACGTTTTGACTCATGGCCATCGCCGTATATGGGCACGTTTCAAACCTTTCCCTCCCCGCGGATGTGCACAGCTGTCAAACTCATTAAAATTATCACCACAATCGATGACGTCCCAACCTTATATGGGCATGGAATTTTCAACTCCCCTTTACCAAGACTCACATCTGGTTCTCAATATATACACACGTTAAAACGATTAACACCGTCGATTATAGGTCAGGTTCCCACGCTCACACCAGCCTCTCGAATACCGATACCTCTTTTCCTGACCCTCTACAGCTGTCAAATCCATTCACCCAGGTCACCGGGGTCAGCTGAGAGCTGTCAAAGTCATTAAACCTCGTTAAAGTAACGTCCCCACACTTAAACCTGATAGCTGTCAAACCCAATCACCCAGGTCACCGAGGTCAGATGACAACTGCCAAAGTCATTAACCACCGTGAAAGTAGAGTCCCCACGAGGTTATCTCAGCTGCTATAGCCATTAACCCAGGTCACCGAGATCAGCTGACAGCTGTCAAAGCCATTAACTCAGTTCACTTAGAGGTCAGCCACGTCATTAGGTCACGCCCCCTAGAGCGCCGCCACGTGACCCGGGGTCAACGAGTACACATGGCGCTTAAGTGACCCTGGTACTACTCATAAGTTTAAAATATGGAATAGCGTCCGCCATCATTTTAGTCAGTGATACATCGTATTTAGTATAGCCTCCAAATGTTTATGATAAAACTTTTTGAATGCCCTCAGGAGTCCCTGAACATGATAACTCTGATGGAATAACTTCTGTGCCAGAATGATATGACGTTATTTGAAATATTGATACAATGAGCATGCCCTAAAATGTCTTAGACGTTCTGATATAAAGACACCAAAAGCAGTAGCAGAAGGTATATTGGTCGATATAATTGGAAAAATGACTATTAAAAAGTTGAAGTCATTCCTTTTGTCATACAGATTAATATGGAGACAGGCAGGATATATTAAATCAAATCTAATTAACCTATTTCTGCTGAAAAGGGAAATCTCTTAACATTTAAGCCAAACATAGAACTCTTTAAGAAAAGTTTCAGTTTTACGCCCCAGGAGTTATTTTTTAAAATTACATTTGGTTTTTCAACAGGAGTGAAACTATTTGGCTGTAAAGAGGCTGCGTAGGCCTAGTCGTGCAAGTGGGACGAGACCAATGTGCGTAATTTTCAATTTATGAAAAACAGAATAGCTAAACAGTGTTTCCATAAATATATGCGTCATATCCTCCCGCCTCCCACTTGGTTATGGTTTGTATGGGTGTTGAGATTGTCACAAATGCACCCCCGAAAAAATATACATTTTGGGAATACATTCTGGAATTTGGGCATATTATCTTGAGAGTAACATACCCCCCCCCCCCCCCCCCCCCCCCCCCCCCAAAAAAAATCTAAATATTTAAATTCAGTCCCAGAGCTGGTTTGTACAATTTTATGAATCTATAAATTTGTAATTTCCTTGTTAAAATATCTGGATGTTTCTTTATTTTTAAAACATGGGTGGGCATTTATAGTATCGTATAGTGATTGAAATCATATCCGCACGCCAAACTGCATGCAGGAAGTTAACAAAAATAGCTTCCCATGCTAGTTTCGCTTGGAGAAAGTTAGTTTGTTTTGTTGAACGACATCACCAGAGCACACTGATTTATTAATCATCGGCTTCTGGATGTCAAACATTCAGTAATTTTAACGAAACCCCTACACATTTCCATTAGTAACAATTAAAGGACCATTTATATGCACCATCCCACAGACAGAACACATACCCCCAGTCGTGGAGCACTTGCTGAAACGATAAATAGACCAATGGGCCCACCGACTGGGATCGATCCCAGACTGACCGCACATCAAACGAGCGCTTTATCACTGGGCTACGTCCCGCTCCTCGTTTGGAAAGACTTCTTTATTGCTTGAAACATAGTTTTACTCTTGAAACATAGTTTATTGCTCTTGAAACATAGTTTATTGCTCTTGAAACATAGTTTTACGGTCCGTTGGTGGTAATCTGAGATGGACTGCCGACAATGGGGGCGGGCCTGGAAGTGTGTAGTAGATAGACATCTGGAATGTGTGTGAGTTGTTAACTAGTTTCTGAATAAATGCCGGTTATGTAAATAGTTTAATCAGAAGTGATTGCAGAGTTCATTTAGTTCTACAGAAGAAACACGCAGATGAGAAAATATTAACTGAATAGAGACATAGAGAAACTAGTTAAACAGGAAAGTTGTTTTCCCTTATTTTAGTCTGAATAATTACTATGTGTATTAGAGAAAAAATAATATAATTTAATTAATTTGCCGGGGACAGGACGTAGCCCAGTAGTAAAGTGCTGGCCTGGTGTACGGTCAGTCTAGGATCGATTCCTGTTAGTGGAATCACTGGACTATTTCTCGTTCCAGCGAGTGCTTCACAACTGGTGTTACAGATCATGATATGTACTATCCTGTCTGTGGGATGATGCATATATCAAAGATCCCTTGGTGCGAATAAAAAAAATAGTTTCCCATAGTTTCCTCTCTAAAATATAGTTGTGGTCATTAACTACATGTCTGACACCACATACCTGTAGCTGTGTTGAGTGTGTCATTAAATATAAAATTCCTTTCTTTCTTTCTTTCTTTCTATTTTTTTTAACATGGCTCCCATATGCAACAACCTTAGTTAAAAATTATGGTCTAGCTACGTCTGTATTTTGTAGACAATTGGAATATTATATAAAAAATAAATTTAAGTTGCAATTTAAAATGAAAATGCCTGGGAATTGTTTATTGTAAAAAGGATGCCGGCCGAAAGATAATAAATGTTTTATGACCATACGCAATAAAATATTTTAATTTACTTAGCATAGAGGGAAATTAGTTTATATTATTTCAAAGGCATCATCACATGATTGTAACTTTTCTAGTCATTGTATATTTTATAGACAATATATAATATTTGACATATAGTTGAACATGAATTAGTAAATAAAGGTCAAGTATTTTTTCTTTAAATCGGAGTCCGTTCATGGTAGTTCATATTATAACTAATTGGTTAGAAGAAGCGACCCCTTTATATAAATGGCATAAAAGAAATATACATACTAATAATAAATATTGTTCATTGTAGTAGTTGAAATGTATGCACATTCATATTTTTGGGCTAAAATATCTAGATATTACTACATTAACTGGAATAATTGTAACATTTCAGATGTTCCAATAATGAGGGATCTCTGGTCATTATAACAAAGTGGTTACTGCTATTTAAACAAAATGTGTGTGTGTACATGTATATCATTCTACGAGCGCATTAGACAAACATTATATTTAATCACGCACCAGCTCAATGCTGATGACGAATGCATTAAACTGTATTTAGATATTTTTTACACCTGGTCTTATTGTACTTAATGGCATTCACTGTTATCATTATTATAACATCAATTTATTAAATATTTTAATCAACAATCTTTATTCAATTAGCAAATTAAAATGTTTTCAAAACATTGACAATCAAAACATGAAACTATACCTGAAAATGTCTTATTTTTTAATCTACATTTACCGCAATGTATTTGCAATTTATATATGATAAGACTAGTAGAGTAGTTCATTCCTGTACACGCATACAGTATATTACCTATGTCAGCATAGTTCAGTAGTACAGGTAGATGCGATGGGATATATGATTGATTGCCCTTAGTGGACCCATCGCCTTTTATCTTACTTCAACCAGTGCCCAGGACTGGTACATTGAAGATTGTGATAACTATGGTTTAAACAACTTCCAGATCAGGTTGCCGGGGTCTGGATTAAAAATTAACGTTGCGGAAAGACACTGGCTTAAGATGTGATAATAATCCAGCTCAGATTTCAAGATATCACTTGCCGGATTAGTTTCGTGTTGTGCCGTGTCATAGCCAGCTTTGTTTTGTAGATCCACCTTCCCACCTCCGCCATATTGAATTATATGGGGAACAAAAATAACAGCTAAAACTTGATACACAACTATCCACAAGCACCAAACGCCTAGAGTTTGAGGATTTAAAAACAAAACAATGCACTGAACATGGAATAGGTGATTTTAACAATTCATTAGCCATAGTAAAACACCTACCAGCCCTTCTCCTGTGTGTACTGTACACTGGTGCTAATAATACTACAAGTAGAACATAAAACCAGAATCCAACATGACCAAAACACATTTATAATCACTCTAATAATTAGCACGCAATTTGTGAAATATTTGTGTACATACCATGTTAAAACTATCCCAGTAAATTAATTCCATTTAATGTACAGTTGAATGCATCTAGTTCACCTGAGGTTGACATTTGTTTAAGACAAACTTTAAAAATACAAACTTTACTTTCTACTTTTTGCTGGTAAAATAAAATGCAAGGTACCACACGTTATATGTGTTGCCTGAGTAAATCGATACATTGTTTTTATCAGATAAATGTTTTATTACAAAATGTTTACATTATCAACAATGAAATCTAATTTTGTGAATTTGACCGTTGACTATTTGCGTTTCGCCTACAGTGTATTACTAAGAATAAATGAATTTTTGTGCATTTTTGTAAAACCTACGAAAATGCGCATTCTGCTAGGAATCATTACACGTTGATTGTAAATATATTTGTCATTTTATTCTCTCTAAATTGCTGTTTAAATCATTAAGTTAAAGAACATTTGTTTTAGAACATGTCAAAACGTAGACACTTTAGAACGAGTGAAAACTTTTAAGGAAAAATGCCGAATATAGTTACTGACTCTGTATTCATTTTGTTTTGTTAAATTACTGTGTATTAAAAATCATTAAATGTATTAACTTATTTTAACGGTTGATTATTAATTCAGTCAGTAGCTCAACACTACAGATGGAGCAGTTTACTTTGATAGCTTACATTTCGTATTTAATTAGTGGAATAATATATCTGTTATAACTGGTATGATAGCTTACATTTCATGTAATAATTAGTATAACAAATGTATCAGTTATAACTGGTTTTAAGGCTTTGCTTTGTTTGACAAATTGTTTTTCTAAAGTTGTTAAGAGCTTCTAGCAACCTGCTATAATACCAGGGAGCCAAATTCACCATCTCAGTGTAGGATAAGGTTACTGTGCACACAGCTGGAAACACCCATGACCATTTCCAGTGTCTGCCATCCAAAGATAATTTGTTATTGTTTACAATTACTTCCTGCCGCAAGTACATTTTCAAAGTATTAACACAGACCCAATTAGGTGTCTCAGAGCTGCTGCGAAATTAAACGTTTACTGTATGCCAGGTGTACTCACTGCAAGATAACATTATTCTTGACTTAGATTTCACACAATTTGTCACATATGCTGGACTGTAAGAAAAACTGTTTATAAAATAGCTTGCTCTGGCATGCTGGTTGGAGCTGTTTGTGTTTAAGTTCCAGGAGCCAGAATCAATTAAATAGTTATTAATCAAATTACATCATGATTTATTATTATTAGCAGACAAAACTTTTTAAAGTTTATACTAAAACAAATAACTGCTAGCATCTAAAAGCAAAATATTTAGCAAAAATTAAGTTTCCGATTTTTAAGTGCCTTCTAAAGTTTTCAGTGCAGTTTTCTCAGATTGAAGTGGAAAGAAGATAAGTGGTTCTGGCACTAACCCCTCAACATACAGGCTATACACAAATGACCGTATATTATTTACTAATTATGGGAAACGTTTTGGTCAATTCTCTGATTGGGTTTTTCACATCCCAACCAGTGTACCACAATTGGTATAGCAAAGAACGTGGTATGTGCTGTCCTGTGTGTGGGGAAAATGCATATAAAAGAATCCTTGCTACTAAGATTATGAGTCCGAAATTACCCAATGTTTGACACCCAGTAGCCGAAGATTGGATTTATAATCGTATCCCATGATCGGATCTGTATCCGTGTATATGTGAACATAGCTTAACATGGAAGTAGGCCTACATCACAGTGTCCTTTAATCATATAATTTTTGATAACATTTTACTTAAGTGCAGTTAATTCCTATTCAAACTGCATGCTACTTGTAGTCCAATAGCATAATACACAAACAACCAAGAAAACAAAATGAAATAGTCGTTTTATTTGTTTACGACATAAAATTATAACAAAATAATACATGTCATCAGCATTGGTATGCATAAAAATTGTACATAACGTATTAATAAAGAAAACTATTGTAGGTGGGGGGGAAATCCGCCCCACCTGTACATAATCTAAAATGGTGTATCCTTGGTGACGTCACGCCATTGTCGCTCTGCCAGGTAACAATTCTACCGCTCCTCGATATAGTGGCGTTGCATACGTCATCAAATGGTGCATTTTTTTCTCTTTCATTTAGTAGTAAATTATTGGCAGTTTGGAGATCAGAATCTAATATTCACATTAAATTAACCTAAAACATTCATTAAGAAATTATGAAGATTTTCGCTTAAATGCCAGAAAAACGTCAGTAACCAGTTTTCGTCACCTAGGCCTACCTTCTCGAGGGTACAAACAACGCCGGGGATTCTATGGTTATATTAAATAATAAAAAGTACTCTTTATTATGTAATATTACTATAGCACGTCTCGCGTTGTTGTTTTGAGGGTATTGGTGGTTCTAGGCTTAGTCCCAAGAATGCATTATATATGTATAATAGTTTGTGCTATTTTACTATGCCACTTTTTATAAGACTTTGCATGTCTCAAATAGTTAATATAAGACTTAATCTGTCGAATGAAAATTGGATGTAAACAAACATCTGCTAACGAGACGACTAACTTTTATTAGCCTATATGGATGTCCATTTTGGCTATTTCTAATATAGGCCCACTACCAAATTTGCATTTGAAGCATTTGTACGCTATTACTTTAAAATTAAAACTAGGAAGCTCATTTAAATTACTTATATATCAGATTATCATAGATAAATGAAATATTATTAATACCGATATCGGATCCACTTGACTCGTAGAAATTGTGATAAAATGGAGGACGATGAATTAACATGTGCGTGTCACATGGTCTCACAAATGCCATATCAACAAGGCCAAATCATTTAGATTAAACAAAACAACAATCAGATGTATGTTTGATTGAAAGATGTATGACGCATCTTTCTGCTACTGCAGTGAAAGGTAGACATCATCCATTCAGAACAGTTGTAAATTATATAAGAGTGTTTTCTTTGAATTAAGAAAATGTTTATTAGAAAATGTATATTTGATAAACTATTTACTGATTAATTTGAACAGGCCTCTCTCTATCGACATCAAGTGTTGTCACCCAGTGAACATGGAAAACACAGAGGTAGGTTCAGATTTTCTTCTTTAAAACTATGAATCAAAGTCTGTTGAAAATATTTCAGAAACATAGGCCAAGTTATATTTACATAATGACTCCCCCCCCCAAAAAAAAGAAAAAAAAGAAAGAAAGAAAGAAAAAAAAAAACCCCGCAGATTCGCGCATGTGCGATAAGAATTGGTGTAGGTTTGGGTGTTGTTGGGTTTGTTTGGGGGGGGGGGGGGGGGGGGGGGGGGGGGGGGGGGTTGGGGTTGTTTGGTTTTTTTGCTTTTTTTTGGGGGGGGGGGTTCGGAGGGGGGGTTGTTTTGTTTTACCAATGCGTTATAAGATATTATTAATACTGTTTAATATTAATCCTAACGTAATTTGGAACATCGATGATATACTGTAGGCCTATTCTAAAAAAAAAAAAAACCCACACACACAAAAGAAGGTTAACCTTATGTCTTACACACCCGTTGATGAGAACACCATTTATTATTTGTGATAACACATACTAACACATCCATCCAATGAAGAAAAAAACACAAAAAACTTGAAACTGATTTGGCTGTAAATAACTTTTAGTTGAAAAAGACGTTTAAATTTGTTTAAAACCTGGTTTTGCTCGTTAGAAACGTTTTAAAACAACTCGTTGAAAGATAAATGGTATCCAACGGACACTCATGTAATATTCTCTATTTTGATTCATATCAGTGTTACGTAAAGTGGGAGTTACATCGCGACGTTATACGGTTGGCGCACTCACTCAAGCGATAAAAAAAAAAAGAGTTAGTTTGTTTTGTTTATCGACACCTCTAGAGCACATTGATTTATTGAGCACCGGCTATTGGTATTTTTTGACATGTAGTCTTATAAAAAAAACCGCTACCTTTTTTCATTTTAGCAAGAAACTTTTATATGCACTTTCCCAGACAGAACAGCACATACAACAGCCTTCATTATATAGCTAGTCGTACGTCACTGGTTGAGACTTGGAAAAAACCCAATCCGCCCCCCCCCCCCCCTATAAAACTCCATAGGAATAAAATGGAATTATATCTCGAAGGAGTTCGCATTTCGCCTCTGTCAAAGGTCAAGGTCACTGTTAGTTACTAAAATAGAAATGACGTCACCGCTCTACCAACCTCATTTTTCAAACAATTTTCATGAAATTTCACATATATGAATAGGATCATATCTTGAATGAGTTCGCTTTTCACCTCTACCTCATAGGTCAAGGTCATTGTTACTAAACATAGAAATTACGTCTACCATCTTTATTTTTTATCCGACTTTCATAAAACTTCGCATATAAGAATAGGATTATATTTTGAACAAGTTCGCGTTTCGCCTTTCCATCAAAGGTCAAGGGCACTGTCACTACAACTACTTCATTTCTCATCTAATTTTCATGAAATTTCAAATATATAAATAGTATCATGTCTTGAACGAGTTCGCGTTTGATGGTTTCGCCTCTGCTTGAAAGGCCTAAGGTCACTGTCATGATTTTCATATTTATCATTCTGGATGAATGTCATATGTAGGCTAAATAATGCAGACGTATTATCATCAAACCGCGAGAGTATCTGCTGCGTTTCCGATGCCTTGTTGGTAGATAATGGTTTATTTTCCTGTTTCATTATAACTCGTTGAAAACTGGTTACACGACGATACCAGTTTCATGCCATATACTATTTAATCATAATATGTTGGGAGTAGTTGTTGGTTTTTGGGAAGATTGTGGGGGGTGGGGGTGGGGGGGGGGGGGGGTTGTTGTTAGGTGTTTTTTTGAAAGCCTCAAGTAATGAGCCGAAAACGCGCCGGAATCACTCCAAAGTGGTCAATCTTTGAACATTTATGAGAAAATCCTCTAGACCCCATCCATACATGGCTTCACACCTGCGGTTTTTGTCAGACACAGTGTCTACCGCCTCATCACTTTCAAGATCAGTTCCACGGGCCAGCTGAAAATGACCCACGGTGGTTAATTGGCGGGGACCATGGACAATTGTATAACACTACATAATTTTGGCAATTTTAATATCCAGCTGTCATGAGCATCACTTGCCCTGTGAAAATGCAATAAAGATTCTCATATGACTCGTTATCAAAGAGATTCATGTCCTCTTATTCAGGCTAACAACATTCAAGATCAGTGTTGCCTCTTGTGATGTGTGTCCCTTGTCTCTTTATGTCACTCCTTGTTACCTACCTGGAATAGGTGGTCTATCAGTAGACTATAGAGAGAGTATTTCAAGTTTGGGTGAAGAGGTCTACATCATTAGTCCTGTTTGCTCTGCAAGTCAAGTAAATCATCCAAAACTGAGCTGTGCTCCATGGGTACCCGATCTTGACTTCTTGCAGTAATCATCATACACTTTGAAAAACTGCTGATGGTTACCTTGATCACTAGTCTTTAAAACACTCTGTGCATGATTTTCATATAACAGTTATTCTGGCACATATTTTAATCAGTATAAACGCATCCTCCCATTACTAGCACTTTCACTGTACTTATTACATATATCAGTGGCAAGGTTCAGTCCTGGATATTCTGTTAATTCCAATAAGTCAGTTAATGTAACTTACATGAAATCCTATGCCATGTGTTCTAGAGTCTATTGAGCACAGGTGACCATGAAGAATTTTTCAGTGTATCATGATTACTGCAAGAGTCATGATCGGGTACCCATGGGAGAACAGCAGTTTTGGAAGGTGTACCTGCTTTCTTAACGCCATCCCAGAAAGTGGAGGGGAGCGAGAGTGATCAGTCGTCTTTCCTGGCGTAGACTGCATAGAAAAAGCTGGGGTCCTGATAGCATTTCTGCTGTAGTGAAACCAATATAATATTGCCGAATTGTTCGATTTTAGGCAAACGCTGACGCTACTAACTTGGAATCGGCATCAGTCTCAAGAAGTCAATATATCAGAGATATGGGAGAGGTGAGAATGTTTTTGGGTTTTTTTACACGGTGTTGACAAGTGTCTGTTCCATTAGAGTAGCTATTTCAAACATTATTATGGTAAACAGATTGTGTTCCGAGAGCATTTCTTACTATTTAATTTGTGGGTTTTTTATATGGTGCGTAAATGGATTATATAATGGTAGGGCTGACCAATATTTACGATTTGCTTGTTTGGGTTTGTTTTTTTTAAAGAAAATGATGTATCTCACATTTGTCAAAAATAGTGATATTTGTACTAATTGGTTATTTGATAAAAACATGCAGAAACTTTCAGATTTATTTTATTTTAAATGGCAATTTGAATTGAAATATTCAGAGAAATGTTTTCTTTAACCATTAACAGGATGAGTAAAAATACACTAAATATACAAAGACTGATATTCTGCACAAGAAATTCTACAGTATATTAATAGTAGCTTAGTACTACGTAGGCCTATTAGTTGTCAAATAAGCCAGCAAAATAAGGACTATGACTGGTCCCCCTCCCCACACCTATCCCGTCTCAAACCAGTGCGTCACGACTAGTATATGCTGTCATGTCTGTGAGAAATATTGATTTATTCCTGGCTGCTGATGGAAAAAATGTCATAGGGTCGGAAGATGCCGGTAAATGGGGGGGGGGGGGGGGCGGGGGAGATCTGGAGGGGCCAGTCATCAAGACTCTTAATGAAAACGTCTTATACCACATCCACAGAATTAAGATGTTTGACATCCAGTAGCCAATGATTAATTGATCAATGTGCACTAGCGGTTTTGTTAAACAAAACACTTTTAACTTTAACCATCTTTTTTGTTAAGGTTATTGGTGGAGACAGGCCGTATGTGCATCCCAACTGGTTGGAGGAACAACACCAGCGATGCTTACAACAAGCAGAACAGCTTTTTAATCAAACCAAGACGGCGACTGATCCAGAGATCAGAAAGAAAGATTTAAGCGAGCTGCGGGAAGGACTTGAGGATGCATACGAAAATTTTAAACAGCAGAATGAGATAAAAACCCATGCGACAAGAACCCCTGCAGCTTTGTTATCTGTACTGGTGGTCGCATACCTGTTGGCCAAAGTTTTAGATGTGATTGGATTCACGACAGTGGCCTTCTTGCTGAATGTAGTAACGTTCTTCTTCTTGGTACTCGCGCTTACTTGGTTGTTGGTTCCATACACTGAAGGACACAGAAACATATCCAACTCCATCAATGAGCTGGCTGATTTTATATGGGATTATGTAGGTTTTTCGTTCTTCAGTTTTTGTATATTGGTTACGTTTTTTGCAGATTTTGTTTAGTGGTTTCAGTACTTTCTCAGAAGATTACTGAAGTCAGTAATTTATTCATAATGTTGTTATTAAATACATTTTCATAGAGAAACATGGAAAATGTTATAAAATGTTTTCCTAAGTTTTTGGACTTTTTAAAATTATTGAATGTACATTCAAACAGATCTGTATTAAATGTAGTCAGATTAACAAAATAGTTATCAAATATAGTAGGATAAACTAATCAAAAGATACGGATGTGAAATTGGAAAATGATTAATGATATAGACCATTTCAAAGAAGAATTGTCCGTTGTCTTTTTGTTTGTAAGATTATGAACACAATTAATCATATGCAATGAAAATTCTTTCTTTTCAGATGCTGTGTGTCGTCTATACAAGGGCTGCCTAACATGTACCGAAGCATTTACAGATGATAATAAACAATACCTGGAAATTGTTAAAAAGCATCAACACTGTTTGCAGTATTATTATATTGTGTTTTGTACATTTACTGTAAATAAAAATCTATTTATTCATTTACAGGTATTGTGACAAAATATGCTTCTTAATTAACTTCTTAAATATGCTTTTTAATTAGTTTTTTTTATGCCTATCCAATCAACGTTCAAGCCAGTACCAGGATTCAAATTGGAAATAGACCAGTAAACACTAGCAGATGACATGTTGGGAGGTTGCCAAATTGTAGTGTCTGTAATCACTAAATCACCCATTGCTATGAATGTAACACTACTATTCTCAAATGCCTACCGTAACTAGTTTATACTCCATGTCACAGCTGTGAGATACTGGTCAGTTTTTGTGCAGAGTGGTCATGTATGAAGCAGACAATTTTGTTCAGTATTGCACTGCAATTCACTATACAAGTTTCAGAGATTGTTACACAATTTTAAAACATCAAACAGTAGTTGCTAATAAATTTTTAATGGACTAGAAATGTTGCTAATCAAAATTTTGAAAACAAAATGTTCCCTGTGAAGTAATAGTTCACACCTTATAATTTATTTACAGGGTTTTGTGGAATATTTAAAAAATAATAATAAAGTATGAAAGTAATAGCTGCAAAGGTTTTCAACACAAAAACGCCTAACATCAAACATCTCCAAAACTCCCGGTAGATCGCATGCACCTATCAAAACAATTTGTCAATAAAATTTACTGTACCATTGAAAAAAAACCCACTTAAATAGTATTCATCTAGTTTTAACATGTTGCAAGTTACTGCCAATCAGTTAAATTACTTTTCATTGTAGAATATCTGAAATCATGCATATGCTTACCAGTAAATGTTTGCCATGTAAATATCCTCAGTTTTCTCTATTTGACGCCATCTTAACTTGTCTGTAAAACTGGAATCTTTTCGCCATCAAATTCTCTACTCTTTAATACAGCTTCTGATGTGATTAAAACATAGTCCACCCCGACTAACAAAGGAAATGTTTTATTTAACAACGCACTCAACACATTGTATTTATGGTTATATGGCATTGGACATATGGTTAAGGACCACACAGATATTGAGAGAGGAAACCCGCTGTCGCCACTTTATGGGCTACTCTTTTCGATTAGCAGTAAGGGATCTTTCATATGCACCATCCCAGACAGGATATATTATAAGTCATAACACATACCACAGCCTTTGATATACCATTCATGGTGCACTGGCTGGAGCGAGAAATAGCACAATGGGCCCACCGACGGCGATCGATCCCACATCAAGCAAACGCTTTACCACTGGGCTACATCCCACCCCCGACTAATGAATTCATGATTCTGATAAATAGGAGTCACTTGGAATGCAGCATAAATAAAACAATTCTGCTTGAGGTAGAATGTATTTCATCGACGACTCAAATAAGTCTACATTGTGTGATCTTATAATACATTTTAATAAAATTCAAAACAAATGAAGATTTTATACATGCTTTTTAATAAAAGGTCAATGGAATACATGGTACATTCAATAAATATTACATAAAATTAGTAGATAATATAGGTATTTCATTTTTGATAAATTAATAAGGATGGAAAACATGGGTTAATTTCACACACGTGCAGGCACTGCTGTAAATGCCAATTGATTCTATCTCCCTACGAAAAAACAAAACACACCATTTTGCAGGGTTACAGGTTTGCTATGAGCTTTCATCAAAGATCAAAACAGGAACAGTTTGAGGTAATGCAGAGCACACACCTGACAAAGCACTATCACCTACTCAAGTGTGAGTAATCAGTTGTGCACTTTCAAAAACGCCACAGTTGTGTCTAATCTGTTTGGTCTCAATTAAAATTTGCTGTATTCTGTATCAGTTGGTGTTTGTTGGTACACATTTTTAGACTTGGAATTTCAGAAGAACCCAAATGATGTTCATCTCTTGACTGATGAAAGCACTGTTTATGTGGATCCATTCGGTTACTTCCCAGTTTTGTGGTGGGGGTTTTTGTGGTTGTTTATTGGTAGGAATAGCCTATATCATGGTACAATTATGATGCTAAGGCACTTGTCATTTAAAACTATTCCCTATAACTGCCAGTATTATGCCAATTTTTGTTTTCACCAAGTACAACCGTTAACCAAATTTGTAGATATTTGAATACACAGTAGTTAATTTGTGTAGAAATACAAATCAGGATATCTCTGCTAAATGACAAGATGATGTCTGAAAAATCAACAAACAGTCTGTGCTTACTCAGGCGTGAAAAGGGGGGGTTTCAGAGTCCCTCCCATTTAAAGTGAATTTTCTTTTTTTCAAAATACATTTTCCAGGTAAGCATGACCCCAAACTAGAAAAATCTTCCGTAATAGTCTGGACCACCCTGCATAATTTCCTGCACAAATGCCTGTTACTTCTAGCCATGTGAAATGTTCTTTTACCTGTACACTTCCAGTACCCAATACCTCCAGTTTTAATGCTAGCACTATCTCTTGCCATCTACAATTCATTGTATTTATTCATTCTCCCAGTCAGATTCTCATTAACATAGGACTAGTATTCAACCGTCTTTAGCAAAAGCAAAGTTTTTAAGTCTGTCGTTGGTGGACTGGGAAAGTGGCTTCTTTGCATCAGCAGTCTCATCAAGCTCACACTTTTTGTTTTTAGCACAATTCATGTCTGTAGTTTCTGATTCATCCCGTTTTCTTTTCTTATCCTGGTTTTCAGCATTCTTTTTAGACTTGGCTTTTTGTATCCATACCTGAAACAACAAAAATAGTCATCATTTGTTATAAAACTGAATTTTGTTTGGGAATATTTGCCAATGATGTCAAATGTTTTTGAATTAAATATTTGATATATGCACATGCCGCCACCACCACATACTCCCCAGATTTGGACCCAAAATTTATTTAGATGTGTCCATGTTAACTAAATTCAGCCAGTAACTGGAAAGGTCAGTTTCATCATTGTATGTATAGTGAAACTTCTCAAAACCAGTCCCTCTGTAAACCAGAATTCCATAAAAAAACGAGGGTGTCCAGTTTCACTGTACAATGCTTGAATATACAGCCTGACAATACTTTATTATGTGCCGACATATCTTTCCCCTCCGTGGAAATATTTGTGTGGGCACCCCTGGATATACGTTCAAGATGTATGTTCTAACCTGTCTTTCTTCCTTCGATAGAGATTTAAATCGTTCAGCAGCCAGACGGTTGAAGTCTTCCTCCGATACTTCTGGATGC